>NW_027667622.1:0-161000 GCF_963924665.1 Micromys minutus
AAATTAAGTGGAATTTCTGATTTCTGCACTAAAGTAAAAAGAATTTCTTCCTTTAAGGAGAAAAATAAAGAGAATTTCAGTCTTTTTGCCCTAAAATAAAGGTAATTTCTGCAATTTGCCCCCTAATAAGTGGAATTTCTGCCTTTATGACCTGAAAGAAGGGGAATTTCTAACATTTTTGCCCAAGATAAGGTAAATTTCTGCAATTTTATCCCAAAATAGGGAAAATTTTTGCAATTTTGTCCAAAAAAGGAAATGTCAGCAATTTTGCCCCACAATAGGGGAATTTCTGCCTTTTTGCCCCAAAATTAGGGGAATTTCTGAATTTTTGCTCCAAAATTAGAAGCATTACTGCATTCTTACCCCATAATAAAAGAAATTTCTGCAATTTGCCTCAAAATAAAGGAAAATTCTGCAATTTTGTCCCAAAATAGGGATATTTCTGCATTTTTGCCCCAAAATAATAGAGATTTTTGCCTTTTTGCCCCAAAATTAGTGAAATTTCTGAATTTTGCCCCAAAATTAGCAGAATTACTGCATTTTTGCTCCAAAATATGGGAAATTTCTGAAATTTTGTTCCAAAATAAGGGAAATTTCTGCCTTTTTACCCCAAAATAATGGGAATTTCTGCATTTTTGCCACAAAATAAGGGAAGTTTCTGAAATTTTATCTTAAAATAAGTTAAATTTCTATCCTTTTGCCACAAAATAAGGGAAATTTCTGCCTATTTGGCCCAAAATAAGGGGAATTTCTGCATTTTTGCACAAAATTAAGGGAAATTTCTGCATTTTTGCCCAAAATTAAGGGGAATTTCTGCTTTTTTGCCCTAAAATAAAGAGAATTTCTGCCTTTTTGTCCCAAAATAAGGGTAATTTAGTCTTTTTGACCTAAAATAAGGGTAATTTCTATTTTTGGCCTAAAATAAGAATTTCTGTCTTTTTGCCCTAAAATAAGGAAAATTTCTGCATTTTTGCTCGAAAATAAGGGGAATTTCAGCATTTTTGCCCCAAAATAAAGGAAATTTCTGCCTTTTTGCCCCAAAATTAGGGGAATTTCTGCCTTTTTGCCCCCAAATTAGGTGCATTACTGTGTTTTTGCCCCAAAATAATGGAAATTTATGCATTTATTGCCAAAATTATGTGGAATTTCTGCCTTTTTCCTCTAAAATAAGAAGAATTTCTGCCTTTTTGGCACAAAATAAAAGAAATTTAAGGCTTTTTCCCTAAAATAAGGGTAAGTTCTGGAATTTGCCCCCAAAAAAGCGTAATTTCTGCCCTTTTGCCTTGAAATAAAAGGAATTTCTGTATTTTTGCCACAAGATAAAGGAAATTTCTGCAATTTTGCTTAAAAATAAGGGAAATTTCTGCAATTTTGTCCCAAAAAATAATTTCATTAATTTCCCACACAATAAGGGGAATTTCTGTCTTTTTGCCCCAAAATTAATGGAATTTCTGATTTTTGCCCCAAAATTAGAAGCATTACAGAATTTTTGCCACAAAATAAGGGAAATTTCAACAATTTGCCTCAAAAAAGAAGAATTTTCTGCCTTTTTGACCCAAAAAAGGGAAAATTTCTGAATTTTTGCCCCCAAATAAGTGGAATTTCTGCCTTTTTGCCCCAAAATTAGTGGAATTTCTAATTTTTGCCCCAAAATTAGAAGCATTAGTACATTTTTGCTTAAAAATATGGGAAATTTCTGCAATTTTGTTCCAAAATAAAAGAAATTTCTGCCTTTCTACCCCAAAATAATGGGAATTTCTTCATTTTTGCCACAAAATAAGGTAAATATCTGCAATATTATCCTAAAATAAGTTAAATTTCTATACTTTTGCCTCAAAATAAGGGAAATTCCTGTTTTTTTAGCCCCAAGTAAGGGGAATTTTTGCATTTTTGCCCCAAATTAAGGAAAATTTCTGCATTTTTGCCCAAAAATAAGGGTAATTTCTTTATTTTTGGCCTAAAATAAGGGGAATTTCTGCCTTTTTGCCCCATAATAAGGGAAATTTATGCAATTTTGCACCAAAATAAGGGAATTTTCTTCATTTTTGCTCCAAAATAGAGGGAATTTCTGCCTTTTTGCCCCAATATGAGGAGAATTTCTGCCTGTTTGCCCCCAAATAATAGGAATTTCTGCTTTTTTGCCACAAAATAATAGGAATTTCTGCCTTTTTGCCCCAAAATTAGTGAAATTTCTGAATTTTGTCCCAAAATTAGTGAAATTTCTGAATTTTGCACCAAAATTAGAAGCATTACTGTTTTTTTGCCCCAAAATATGGGAAATTTCTGCAATTTTGTTACAAAATAAGGGAAATTTCAGCAATTTGCCTCGAAAAAGAAGAATTTTCTGCCTTTTTGACCCAAAAAAAGGAAATTTCTCAATTTTTGCTCCCAAATAAGTGGAATTTCTGCCTTTTTGCCCCAAAATTAGTGGAATTTCTAAATTTTGCCCCAAAATTAGAAGCATTAGTGCATTTTTGCCCAAAAATATGGGAAATTTCTGTAATTTTGTTCCAAAATAAAGGGAATTTCTACCTTTCTACCCCAAAATAATGGGAATTTCTTCATTTTTGCCACAAAATACGGTAAATTTCTGCAATATTATCCTAAAATAAGTTAAATTTCTATACTTTTGCCCCAAAATAAAAGAAATTCCTGCCTTTGTAGCCCCAAATAAGAGGAATTTCTGCATTTTTGCCCCAAATTAAGGGAAATTTCTGCATTTTTCCCCAAAAATAAGGGTAATATCTGTATTTTTGGCCTAAAATATGGGGAATTTCTGCATTTTTGCCCCAAAATAAGGGGAATTCCTTGATTTTTGTCCTGTATTAAGGAAAATTTCTGCATTTTTGCTCCAAACTAAGGTGAATTTCTGCAATTTTTCCCCCAAATTATGGGAATTTCTGTAATTTTGCCCCAAATATGGGGAATTTCTGCAATTTTGCCCTAAAATTAGGGGAATTTCTGCAATTTTGCCCCAAAATAAGGGAAATTTCTGTAATTTATCCCCAAAATTAGGGGAATTTATGCCTTTTTGCAACATAATAAGGGAAATTTATGCAATTTTGCACCAAAATAAGGGAATTTTCTTCATTTTTGCTCCAAAATAAAGGGAATTGCTTCCTTTTTGAAACAAAAAAGGAGAATTTCTGCAATTTTGTTCCAAAATAAGGGGAATTTCTGCATTTTTGCGCCAAAATAAGGAAAATTTCTGCCTTTTTGGCACAAAAAAGGAGGAATTTCAGTCTTTTTGCCCTAAAATAAGGGTAATTTCTGCACATTTGACAAAAGTATGCGGTGTTTCTGCATTTTTGACCCGAAATAAGGGGCATTTCTGCAATTTTGCCCAAAAATAAGAGAAATTTTTGCAATTTTGTCCAAAAAAGGAAATGTCAGCAATTTTGCCCCACAATAGGGGAATTTCTGCCTTTTTGCCCCAAAATTAGGGGAATTTCTGAATTTTTGCTCCAAAATTAGAAGCATTACTGCATTCTTACCCCATAATAAAAGAAATTTCTGCAATTTGCCTCAAAATAAAGGAAAATTCTGCAATTTTGTCTCAAAATAGGGATATTTCTGCATTTTTGCCCCAAAATAATAGGGATTTTTGCCTTTTTGCCCCAAAATTAGTGAAATTTCTGAATTTTGCCCCAAAATTAGCAGCATTACTGCATTTTTGCTCCAAAATATGGGAAATTTCTGAAATTTTGTTCCAAAATAAGGGAAATTTCTGCCTTTTTACCCCAAAATAATGGGAATTTCTGCATTTTTGCCACAAAATAAGGGAAGTTTCTGAAATTTTATCTTAAAATAAGTTTAATTTCTATCCTTTTGCCACAAAATAAGGGAAATTTCTGCCTATTGGCCCAAAATAAGGGGAATTTCTGCATTTTTGCACAAAATTAAGGGAAATTTCTGCATTTTTGCCCAAAATTAAGGGGAATTTCTGCTTTTTTGCCCTAAAATAAAGAGAATTTCTGCCTTTTTGCCCCAAAATAAGGGTAATTTAGTCTTTTTGACCTAAAATAAGGGTAATTTCTATTTTTGGCCTAAAATAATAAGAATTTCTGTCTTTTTGCCCTAAAATAAGGAAAATTTCTGCATTTTTGCTCGAAAATAAGGGGAATTTCAGCATTTTTGCCCCAAAATAAAGGAAATTTCTGCCTTTTTGCCCTAAAATTAGGGGAATTTCGGCCTTTTTGCCCCCAAATTAGGTGCATTACTGTGTTTTTGCCCCAAAATAATGGAAATTTCTGCATTTATTGCCAAAATTATGTGGAATTTCTGCCTTTTTCCTCTAAAATAAGAAGAATTTCTGCCTTTTTGGCACAAAATAAAAGAAATTTAAGGCTTTTTCCCTAAAATAAGGGTAAGTTCTGGAATTTGCCCCCAAAAAAGCGTAATTTCTGCCCTTTTGCATTGAAATAAAAGGAATTTCTGTATTTTTGCCACAAGATAAAGGAAATTTCTGCAATTTTGCTTAAAAATAAGGGAAATTTCTGCAATTTTGTCCCAAAAAATAATTTCATTAATTTCCCCCACAATAAGGGGAATTTCTGTCTTTTTGCCCCAAAATTAACGGAATTTCTGATTTTTGCCCCAAAATTAGAAGCATTACAGAATTTTTGCCACAAAATAAGGGAAATTTCAACAATTTGCCTCAAAAAAAAAGAATTTTCTGCCTTTTTGACCCAAAAAAGGGAAAATTTCTGAATTTTTGCCCCCAAAAAAGTGGAATTTCTGCCTTTTTGCCCCAAAATTAGTGTAATTTCTAATTTTTGCCCCAAAATTAGAAGCATTAGTACATTTTTGCTTAAAAATATGGGAAATTTCTGCAATTTTGTTTCAAATAAAAAGAAATTTCTGCCTTTCTACCCCAAAATAATGGGAATTTCTTCATTTTTGCCACAAAATAAGGTAAATATCTGCAATATTATCCTAAAATAAGTTAAATTTCTATACTTTTGCCTCAAAATAAGGGAAATTCCTGTTTTTTTTAGCCCCAAGTAAGGGGAATTTTTGCATTTTTGCCCCAAATTAAGGAAAATTTCTGCATTTTTGCCCAAAAATAAGGGTAATTTCTTTATTTTTGGCCTAAAATAAGGGGAATTTCTGCCTTTTTGCCCCATAATAAGGGAAATTTATGCAATTTTGCACCAAAATAAGGGAATTTTCTTCATTTTTGCTCCAAAATAGAGGGAATTTCTGCCTTTTTGCCCCAATATGACAAGAATTTCTGCCTGTTTGCCCCCAAATAATAGGAATTTCTGCTTTTTTGCCACAAAATAATAGGAATTTCTGCCTTTTTGCCCCAAAATTAGTGAAATTTCTGAATTTTGTCCCAAAATTAGTGAAATTTCTGAATTTTGCACCAAAATTAGAAGCATTACTGTTTTTTTGCCCCAAAATATGGGAAATTTCTGTAATTTTGTTACAAAATAAGGGAAATTTCAGCAATTTGCCTCGAAAAAGAAGAATTTTCTGCCTTTTTGACCCAAAAAAAGGAAATTTCTCAATTTTTGCTCCCAAATAAGTGGAATTTCTGCCTTTTTGCCCCAAAATTAGTGGAATTTCTAAATTTTGCCCCAAAATTAGAAGCATTAGTGCATTTTTGCCCAAAAATATGGGAAATTTCTGTAATTTTGTTCCAAAATAAAGGGAATTTCTGCCTTTCTACCCCAAAATAATGGGAATTTCTTCATTTTTGCCACAAAATACGGTAAATTTCTGCAATATTATCCTAAAATAAGTTAAATTTCTATACTTTTGCCCCAAAATAAAAGAAATTCCTGCCTTTGTAGCCCCAAATAAGAGGAATTTCTGCATTTTTGCCCCAAATTAAGGGAAATTTCTGCATTTTTCCCCAAAAATAAGGGTAATATCTGTATTTTTGGCCTAAAATATGGGGAATTTCTGCATTTTTGCCCCAAAATAAGGGGAATTCCTTGATTTTTGTCCTGTATTAAGGAAAATTTCTGCATTTTTGCTCCAAACTAAGGTGAATTTTTGCAATTTTTCCCCCAAATTATGGGAATTTCTGTAATTTTGCCCCAAATATGGGGAATTTCTGCAATTTTGCCCTAAAATTAGGGGAATTTCTGCAATTTTGCCCCAAAATAAGGGAAATTTCTGTAATTTATCCCCAAAATTATGGGAATTTATGCCTTTTTGCAACATAATAAGGGAAATTTATGCAATTTTGCACCAAAATAAGGGAATTTTCTTCATTTTTGCTCCAAAATAAAGGGAATTGCTTCCTTTTTGAAACAAAAAAAGGAGAATTTCTGCAATTTTGTTCCAAAATAAGGGGAATTTCTGCATTTTTGCGCCAAAATAAGGAAAATTTCTGCCTTTTTGGCACAAAAAAGGAGGAATTTCAGTCTTTTTGCCCTAAAATAAGGGTAATTTCTGCACATTTGGCACCAAGTATGCGGTGTTTCTGCATTTTTGACCCGAAATAAGGGGTATTTCTGCAATTTTGCCCCAAAATAAGAGAAATTTTTGCAATTTTGTCCAAAAAAGGAAATGTCAGCAATTTTGCCCCACAAGAGGGGAATTTCTGCCTTTTTGCCCCAAAATTATGGGAATTTCTGAATTTTTGCTCCAAAATTAGAAGCATTACTGCATTCTTACCCCATAATAAAAGAAATTTCTGCAATTTGCCTCAAAATAAAGGAAAATTCTGCAATTTTTTCCCAAAATAGGTATATTTCTGCATTTTTGCCCCAAAATAATAGGGATTTTTGCCTTTTTGCCCCAAAATTAGTGAAATTTCTGAATTTTGCCCCAAAATTAGCAGCATTACTGCATTTTTGCTCCAAAATATGGGAAATTTCTGAAATTTTGTTCCAAAATAAGGGAAATTTCTGCCTTTTTACCCCAAAATAATGGGAATTTCTGCATTTTTGCCACAAAATAAGGGAAGTTTCTGAAATTTTATCTTAAAATAAGTTTAATTTCTATCCTTTTGCCACAAAATAAGGGAAATTTCTGCCTATTTGGCCCAAAATAAGGGGAATTTCTGCATTTTTGCACAAAATTAAGGGAAATTTCTGCATTTTTGCCCAAAATTAAGGGGAATTTCTGCTTTTTTGCCCTAAAATAAAGAGAATTTCTGCCTTTTTGCCCCAAAATAAGGGTAATTTAGTCTTTTTGACCTAAAATAAGGGTAATTTCTATTTTTGGCCTAAAATAATAAGAATTTCTGTCTTTTTGCCCTAAAATAAGGAAAATTTCTGCATTTTTGCTCGAAAATAAGGGGAATTTCAGCATTTTTGCCCCAAAATAAAGGAAATTTCTGCCTTTTTGCCCCAAAATTAGGGGAATTTCTGCCTTTTTGCCCCCAAATTAGGTGCATTACTGTGTTTTTGCCCCAAAATAATGGAAATTTCTGCATTTATTGCCAAAATTATGTGGAATTTCTGCCTTTTTCCTCTAAAATAAGAAGAATTTCTGCCTTTTTGGCACAAAATAAAAGAAATTTAAGGCTTTTTCCCTAAAATAAGGGTAAGTTCTGGAATTTGCCCCCAAAAAAGCGTAATTTCTGCCCTTTTGCCTTGAAATAAAAGGAATTTCTGTATTTTTGCCACAAGATAAAAGAAAATTTCTGCAATTTTGCTTAAAAATAAGGGAAATTTCTGCAATTTTGTCCCAAAAAAAATTTCATTAATTTCCCCCACAATAAGGGGAATTTCTGTCTTTTTGCCCCAAAATTAACGGAATTTCTGATTTTTGCCCCAAAATTAGAAGCATTACAGAATTTTTGCCACAAAATAAGGGAAATTTCAACAATTTGCCTCAAAAAAGAAGAATTTTCTGCCTTTTTGACCCAAAAAAGGGAAATTTCTGAATTTTTGCCCCCAAATAAGTGGAATTTCTGCCTTTTTGCCCCAAAATTAGTGGAATTTCTAAATTTTGCCCCAAAATTAGAAGCATTAGTGCATTTTTGCCCAAAAATATGGGAAATTTCTGTAATTTTGTTCCAAAATAAAGGGAATTTCTGCCTTTCTACCCCAAAATAATGGGAATTTCTTCATTTTTGCCACAAAATACGGTAAATTTCTGCAATATTATCCTAAAATAAGTTAAATTTCTATACTTTTGCCCCAAAATAAAAGAAATTCCTGCCTTTGTAGCCCCAAATAAGAGGAATTTCTGCATTTTTGCCCCAAATTAAGGGAAATTTCTGCATTTTTCCCCAAAAATAAGGGTAATATCTGTATTTTTGGCCTAAAATATGGGGAATTTCTGCATTTTTGCCCCAAAATAAGGGGAATTCCTTGATTTTTGTCCTGTATTAAGGAAAATTTCTGCATTTTTGCTCCAAACTAAGGTGAATTTTTGCAATTTTTCCCCCAAATTATGGGAATTTCTGTAATTTTGCCCCAAATATGGGGAATTTCTGCAATTTTGCCCTAAAATTAGGGGAATTTCTGCAATTTTGCCCCAAAATAAGGGAAATTTCTGTAATTTATCCCCAAAATTAGGGGAATTTATGCCTTTTTGCAACATAATAAGGGAAATTTATGCAATTTTGCACCAAAATAAGGGAATTTTCTTCATTTTTGCTCCAAAATAAAGGGAATTGCTTCCTTTTTGAAACAAAAAAAGGAGAATTTCTGCAATTTTGTTCCAAAATAAGGGGAATTTCTGCATTTTTGCGCCAAAATAAGGAAAATTTCTGCCTTTTTGGCACAAAAAAGGAGGAATTTCAGTCTTTTTGCCCTAAAATAAGGGTAATTTCTGCACATTTGACACCAAGTATGCGGTGTTTCTGCATTTTTGACCCGAAATAAGGGGTATTTCTGCAATTTTGCCCCAAAATAAGAGAAATTTTTGCAATTTTGTCCAAAAAAGGAAATGTCAGCAATTTTGCCCCACAATAGGGGAATTTCTGCCTTTTTGCCCCAAAATTAGGGGAATTTCTGAATTTTTGCTCCAAAATTAGAAGCATTACTGCATTCTTACCCCATAATAAAAGAAATTTCTGCAATTTGCCTCAAAATAAAGGAAAATTCTGCAATTTTGTCCCAAAATAGGGATATTTCTGCATTTTTGCCCCAAAATAATAGAGATTTTTGCCTTTTTGCCCCAAAATTAGTGAAATTTCTGAATTTTGCCCCAAAATTAGCAGCATTACTGCATTTTTGCTCCAAAATATGGGAAATTTCTGAAATTTTGTTCCAAAATAAGGGAAATTTCTGCCTTTTTACCCCAAAATAATGGGAATTTCTGCATTTTTGCCACAAAATAAGGGAAGTTTCTGAAATTTTATCTTAAAATAAGTTAAATTTCTATCCTTTTGCCACAAAATAAGGGAAATTTCTGCCTATTTGGCCCAAAATAAGGGGAATTTCTGCATTTTTGCACAAAATTAAGGGAAATTTCTGCATTTTTGCCCAAAATTAAGGGGAATTTCTGCTTTTTTGCCCTAAAATAAAGAGAATTTCTGCCTTTTTGCCCCAAAATAAGGGTAATTTAGTCTTTTTGACCTAAAATAAGGGTAATTTCTATTTTTGGCCTAAAATAAGAATTTCTGTCTTTTTGCCCTAAAATAAGGAAAATTTCTGCATTTTTGCTCGAAAATAAGGGGAATTTCAGCATTTTTGCCCCAAAATAAAGGAAATTTCTGCCTTTTTGCCCCAAAATTAGGGGAATTTCTGCCTTTTGGCCCCCAAATTAGGTGCATTACTGTGTTTTTGCCCCAAAATAATGGAAATTTATGCATTTATTGCCAAAATTATGTGGAATTTCTGCCTTTTTCCTCTAAAATAAGAAGAATTTCTGCCTTTTTGGCACAAAATAAAAGAAATTTAAGGCTTTTTCCCTAAAATAAGGGTAAGTTCTGGAATTTGCCCCCAAAAAAGCATAATTTCTGCCCTTTTGCCTTGAAATAAAAGGAATTTCTGTATTTTTGCCACAAGATAAAGGAAATTTCTGCAATTTTGCTTAAAAATAAGGGAAATTTCTGCAATTTTGTCCCAAAAAATAATTTCATTAATTTCCCCCACAATAAGGGGAATTTCTGTCTTTTTGCCCCAAAATTAACGGAATTTCTGATTTTTGCCCCAAAATTAGAAGCATTACAGAATTTTTGCCACAAAATAAGGGAAATTTCAACAATTTGCCTCAAAAAAGAAGAATTTTCTGCCTTTTTGACCCAAAAAAGGGAAAATTTCTGAATTTTTGCCCCCAAATAAGTGGAATTTCTGCCTTTTTGCCCCAAAATTAGTGGAATTTCTAATTTTTGCCCCAAAATTAGAAGCATTAGTACATTTTTGCTTAAAAATATGGGAAATTTCTGCAATTTTGTTCCAAAATAAAAGAAATTTCTGCCTTTCTACCCCAAAATAATGGGAATTTCTTCATTTTTGCCACAAAATAAGGTAAATATCTGCAATATTATCCTAAAATAAGTTAAATTTCTATACTTTTGCCTCAAAATAAGGGAAATTCCTGTTTTTTTAGCCCCAAGTAAGGGGAATTTTTGCATTTTTGCCCCAAATTAAGGGAAATTTCTGCATTTTTGCCCAAAAATAAGGGTAATTTCTTTATTTTTGGCCTAAAATAAGGGGAATTTCTGCCTTTTTGCCCCATAATAAGGGAAATTTATGCAATTTTGCACCAAAATAAGGGAATTTTCTTCATTTTTGCTCCAAAATAGAGGGAATTTCTGCCTTTTTGCCCCAATATGACGAGAATTTCTGCCTGTTTGCCCCCAAATAATAGGAATTTCTGCTTTTTTGCCACAAAATAATAGGAATTTCTGCCTTTTTGCCCCAAAATTAGTGAAATTTCTGAATTTTGTCCCAAAATTAGTGAAATTTCTGAATTTTGCACCAAAATTAGAAGCATTACTGTTTTTTTGCCCCAAAATATGGGAAATTTCTGCAATTTTGTTACAAAATAAGGGAAATTTCAGCAATTTGCCTCGAAAAAGAAGAATTTTCTGCCTTTTTGACCCAAAAAAAGGAAATTTCTCAATTTTTGCTCCCAAATAAGTGGAATTTCTGCCTTTTTGCCCCAAAATTAGTGGAATTTCTAAATTTTGCCCCAAAATTAGAAGCATTAGTGCATTTTTGCCCAAAAATATGGGAAATTTCTGTAATTTTGTTCCAAAATAAAGGGAATTTCTGCCTTTCTACCCCAAAATAATGGGAATTTCTTCATTTTTGCCACAAAATACGGTAAATTTCTGCAATATTATCCTAAAATAAGTTAAATTTCTATACTTTTGCCCCAAAATAAAAGAAATTCCTGCCTTTGTAGCCCCAAATAAGAGGAATTTCTGCATTTTTGCCCCAAATTAAGGGAAATTTCTGCATTTTTCCCCAAAAATAAGGGTAATATCTGTATTTTTGGCCTAAAATATGGGGAATTTCTGCATTTTTGCCCCAAAATAAGGGGAATTCCTTGATTTTTGTCCTGTATTAAGGAAAATTTCTGCATTTTTGCTCCAAACTAAGGTGAATTTCTGCAATTTTTCCCCCAAATTATGGGAATTTCTGTAATTTTGCCCCAAATATGGGGAATTTCTGCAATTTTGCCCTAAAATTAGGGGAATTTCTGCAATTTTGCCCCAAAATAAGGGAAATTTCTGTAATTTATCCCCAAAATTAGGGGAATTTATGCCTTTTTGCAACATAATAAGGGAAATTTATGCAATTTTGCACCAAAATAAGGGAATTTTCTTCATTTTTGCTCCAAAATAAAGGGAATTGCTTCCTTTTTGAAACAAAAAAAGGAGAATTTCTGCAATTTTGTTCCAAAATAAGGGGAATTTCTGCATTTTTGCGCCAAAATAAGGAAAATTTCTGCCTTTTTGGCACAAAAAAGGAGGAATTTCAGTCTTTTTGCCCTAAAATAAGGGTAATTTCTGCACATTTGACACCAAGTATGCGGTGTTTCTGCATTTTTGACCCGAAATAAGGGGTATTTCTGCAATTTTGCCCCAAAATAAGAGAAATTTTTGCAATTTTGTCCAAAAAAGGAAATGTCAGCAATTTTGCCCCACAAGAGGGGAATTTCTGCCTTTTTGCCCCAAAATTAGGGGAATTTCTGAATTTTTGCTCCAAAATTAGAAGCATTACTGCATTCTTACCCCATAATAAAAGAAATTTCTGCAATTTGCCTCAAAATAAAGGAAAATTCTGCAATTTTGTCCCAAAATAGGGATATTTCTGCATTTTTGCCCCAAAATAATAGGGATTTTTGCCTTTTTGCCCCAAAATTAGTGAAATTTCTGAATTTTGCCCCAAAATTAGCAGCATTACTGCATTTTTGCTCCAAAATATGGGAAATTTCTGAAATTTTGTTCCAAAATAAGGGAAATTTCTGCCTTTTTACCCCAAAATAATGGGAATTTCTGCATTTTTGCCACAAAATAAGGGAAGTTTCTGAAATTTTATCTTAAAATAAGTTTAATTTCTATCCTTTTGCCACAAAATAAGGGAAATTTCTGCCTATTTGGCCCAAAATAAGGGGAATTTCTGCATTTTTGCACAAAATTAAGGGAAATTTCTGCATTTTTGCCCAAAATTAAGGGGAATTTCTGCTTTTTTGCCCTAAAATAAAGAGAATTTCTGCCTTTTTGCCCCAAAATAAGGGTAATTTAGTCTTTTTGACCTAAAATAAGGGTAATTTCTATTTTTGGCCTAAAATAATAAGAATTTCTGTCTTTTTGCCCTAAAATAAGGAAAATTTCTGCATTTTTGCTCGAAAATAAGGGGAATTTCAGCATTTTTGCCCCAAAATAAAGGAAATTTCTGCCTTTTTGCCCTAAAATTAGGGGAATTTCTGCCTTTTTGCCCCCAAATTAGGTGCATTACTGTGTTTTTGCCCCAAAATAATGGAAATTTCTGCATTTATTGCCAAAATTATGTGGAATTTCTGCCTTTTTCCTCTAAAATAAGAAGAATTTCTGCCTTTTTGGCACAAAATAAAAGAAATTTAAGGCTTTTTCCCTAAAATAAGGGTAAGTTCTGGAATTTGCCCCCAAAAAAGCGTAATTTCTGCCCTTTTGCCTTGAAATAAAAGGAATTTCTGTATTTTTGCCACAAGATAAAGGAAATTTCTGCAATTTTGCTTAAAAATAAGGGAAATTTCTGCAATTTTGTCCCAAAAAAAAATTTCATTAATTTCCCCCACAATAAGGGGAATTTCTGTCTTTTTGCCCCAAAATTAACGGAATTTCTGATTTTCGCCCCAAAATTAGAAGCATTACAGAATTTTTGCCACAAAATAAGGGTAATTTCAACAATTTGCTTCAAAAAAGAAGAATTTTCTGCCTTTTTGACCCAAAAAAAGGGAAAATTTCTGAATTTTTGCCCCCAAATAAGTGGAATTTCTGCCTTTTTGCCCCAAAATTAGTGTAATTTCTAATTTTTGCCCCAAAATTAGAAGCATTAGTACATTTTTGCTTAAAAATATGGGAAATTTCTGCAATTTTGTTCCAAAATAAAAGAAATTTCTGCCTTTCTACCCCAAAATAATGGGAATTTCTTCATTTTTGCCACAAAATAAGGTAAATATCTGCAATATTATCCTAAAATAAGTTAAATTTCTATACTTTTGCCTCAAAATAAGGGAAATTCCTGTTTTTTTTAGCCCCAAGTAAGGGGAATTTTTGCATTTTTGCCCCAAATTAAGGAAAATTTCTGCATTTTTGCCCAAAAATAAGGGTAATTTCTTTATTTTTGGCCTAAAATAAGGGGAATTTCTGCCTTTTTGCCCCATAATAAGGGAAATTTATGCAATTTTGCACCAAAATAAGGGAATTTTCTTCATTTTTGCTCCAAAATAGAGGGAATTTCTGCCTTTTTGCCCCAATATGACGAGAATTTCTGCCTGTTTGCCCCCAAATAATAGGAATTTCTGCTTTTTTGCCACAAAATAATAGGAATTTCTGCCTTTTTGCCCCAAAATTAGTGAAATTTCTGAATTTTGTCCCAAAATTAGTGAAATTTCTGAATTTTGCACCAAAATTAGAAGCATTACTGTTTTTTTGCCCCAAAATATGGGAAATTTCTGCAATTTTGTTACAAAATAAGGGAAATTTCAGCAATTTGCCTCGAAAAAGAAGAATTTTCTGCCTTTTTGACCCAAAAAAAGGAAATTTCTCAATTTTTGCTCCCAAATAAGTGGAATTTCTGCCTTTTTGCCCCAAAATTAGTGGAATTTCTAAATTTTGCCCCAAAATTAGAAGCATTAGTGCATTTTTGCCCAAAAATATGGGAAATTTCTGTAATTTTGTTCCAAAATAAAGGGAATTTCTGCCTTTCTACCCCAAAATAATGGGAATTTCTTCATTTTTGCCACAAAATACGGTAAATTTCTGCAATATTATCCTAAAATAAGTTAAATTTCTATACTTTTGCCCCAAAATAAAAGAAATTCCTGCCTTTGTAGCCCCAAATAAGAGGAATTTCTGCATTTTTGCCCCAAATTAAGGGAAATTTCTGCATTTTTCCCCAAAAATAAGGGTAATATCTGTATTTTTGGCCTAAAATATGGGGAATTTCTGCATTTTTGCCCCAAAATAAGGGGAATTCCTTGATTTTTGTCCTGTATTAAGGAAAATTTCTGCATTTTTGCTCCAAACTAAGGTGAATTTTTGCAATTTTTCCCCCAAATTATGGGAATTTCTGTAATTTTGCCCCAAATATGGGGAATTTCTGCAATTTTGCCCTAAAATTAGGGGAATTTCTGCAATTTTGCCCCAAAATAAGGGAAATTTCTGTAATTTATCCCCAAAATTATGGGAATTTATGCCTTTTTGCAACATAATAAGGGAAATTTATGCAATTTTGCACCAAAATAAGGGAATTTTCTTCATTTTTGCTCCAAAATAAAGGGAATTGCTTCCTTTTTGAAACAAAAAAAGGAGAATTTCTGCAATTTTGTTCCAAAATAAGGGGAATTTCTGCATTTTTGCGCCAAAATAAGGAAAATTTCTGCCTTTTTGGCACAAAAAAGGAGGAATTTCAGTCTTTTTGCCCTAAAATAAGGGTAATTTCTGCACATTTGGCACCAAGTATGCGGTGTTTCTGCATTTTTGACCCGAAATAAGGGGTATTTCTGCAATTTTGCCCCAAAATAAGAGAAATTTTTGCAATTTTGTCCAAAAAAGGAAATGTCAGCAATTTTGCCCCACAATAGGGGAATTTCTGCCTTTTTGCCCCAAAATTATGGGAATTTCTGAATTTTTGCTCCAAAATTAGAAGCATTACTGCATTTTTACCCCATAATAAAAGAAATTTCTGCAATTTGCCTCAAAATAAAGGAAAATTCTGCAATTTTGTCCCAAAATAGGGATATTTCTGCATTTTTGCCCCAAAATAATAGAGATTTTTGCCTTTTTGCCCCAAAATTAGTGAAATTTCTGAATTTTGCCCCAAAATTAGCAGCATTACTGCATTTTTGCTCCAAAATATGGGAAATTTCTGAAATTTTGTTCCAAAATAAGGGAAATTTCTGCCTTTTTACCCCAAAATAATGGGAATTTCTGCATTTTTGCCACAAAATAAGGGAAGTTTCTGAAATTTTATCTTAAAATAAGTTTAATTTCTATCCTTTTGCCACAAAATAAGGGAAATTTCTGCCTATTTGGCCCAAAATAAGGGGAATTTCTGCATTTTTGCACAAAATTAAGGGAAATTTCTGCATTTTTGCCCAAAATTAAGGGGAATTTCTGCTTTTTTGCCCTAAAATAAAGAGAATTTCTGCCTTTTTGCCCCAAAATAAGGGTAATTTAGTCTTTTTGACCTAAAATAAGGGTAATTTCTATTTTTGGCCTAAAATAATAAGAATTTCTGTCTTTTTGCCCTAAAGTAAGGAAAATTTCTGCATTTTTGCTCGAAAATAAGGGGAATTTCAGCATTTTTGCCCCAAAATAAAGGAAATTTCTGCCTTTTTGCCCCAAAATTAGGGGAATTTCTGCCTTTTTGCCCCCTAATTAGGTGCATTACTGTGTTTTTGCCCCAAAATAATGGAAATTTCTGCATTTATTGCCAAAATTATGTGGAATTTCTGCCTTTTTCCTCTAAAATAAGAAGAATTTCTGCCTTTTTGGCACAAAATAAAAGAAATTTAAGGCTTTTTCCCTAAAATAAGGGTAAGTTCTGGAATTTGCCCCCAAAAAAGCGTAATTTCTGCCCTTTTGCCTTGAAATAAAAGGAATTTCTGTATTTTTGCCACAAGATAAAAGAAAATTTCTGCAATTTTGCTTAAAAATAAGGGAAATTTCTGCAATTTTGTCCCAAAAAAAAATTTCATTAATTTCCCCCACAATAAGGGGAATTTCTGTCTTTTTGCCCCAAAATTAACGGAATTTCTGATTTTTGCCCCAAAATTAGAAGCATTACAGAATTTTTGCCACAAAATAAGGGAAATTTCAACAATTTGCCTCAAAAAAGAAGAATTTTCTGCCTTTTTGACCCAAAAAAGGGAAATTTCTGAATTTTTGCCCCCAAATAAGTGGAATTTCTGCCTTTTTGCCCCAAAATTAGTGGAATTTCTAAATTTTGCCCCAAAATTAGAAGCATTAGTGCATTTTTGCTTAAAAATATGGGAAATTTTTGCAATTTTGTTCCAAAATAAAAGAAATTTCTGCCTTTCTACCCTAAAATAATGGGAATTTCTTCATTTTTGCCACAAAATAAGGTAAATATCTGCAATATTATCTTAAAATAAGTTAAATTTCTATACTTTTGCCTCAAATAAGGAAAATTCCTGCCTTTTTAGCCCCAAGTAAAGGGAAATTTTGCATTTTTGCCCTAAATTAAGGGAAATTTCTGCATTTTTGCCCAAAAATAAGGGTAATTTCTTTATTTTTGGCCTAAAATAAGGGGAATTTCTGCCTTTTTGCCCCATAATAAGGGAAATTTATGCAATTTTGCACCAAAATAAGGGAATTTTCTTCATTTTTGCTCCAAAATAGAGGGAATTTCTGCCTTTTTGCCCCAATATGACGAGAATTTCTGCCTGTTTGCCCCCAAATAATAGGAATTTCTGCTTTTTTGCCACAAAATAATAGGAATTTCTGCCTTTTTGCCCCAAAATTAGTGAAATTTCTGAATTTTGTCCCAAAATTAGTGAAATTTCTGAATTTTGCACCAAAATTAGAAGCATTACTGTTTTTTTGCCCCAAAATATGGGAAATTTCTGCAATTTTGTTACAAAATAAGGGAAATTTCAGCAATTTGCCTCGAAAAAGAAGAATTTTCTGCCTTTTTGACCCAAAAAAAGGAAATTTCTCAATTTTTGCTCCCAAATAAGTGGAATTTCTGCCTTTTTGCCCCAAAATTAGTGGAATTTCTAAATTTTGCCCCAAAATTAGAAGCATTAGTGCATTTTTGCCCAAAAATATGGGAAATTTCTGTAATTTTGTTCCAAAATAAAGGGAATTTCTGCCTTTCTACCCCAAAATAATGGGAATTTCTTCATTTTTGCCACAAAATACGGTAAATTTCTGCAATATTATCCTAAAATAAGTTAAATTTCTATACTTTTGCCCCAAAATAAAAGAAATTCCTGCCTTTGTAGCCCCAAATAAGAGGAATTTCTGCATTTTTGCCCCAAATTAAGGGAAATTTCTGCATTTTTCCCCAAAAATAAGGGTAATATCTGTATTTTTGGCCTAAAATATGGGGAATTTCTGCATTTTTGCCCCAAAATAAGGGGAATTCCTTGATTTTTGTCCTGTATTAAGGAAAATTTCTGCATTTTTGCTCCAAACTAAGGTGAATTTTTGCAATTTTTCCCCCAAATTATGGGAATTTCTGTAATTTTGCCCCAAATATGGGGAATTTCTGCAATTTTGCCCTAAAATTAGGGGAATTTCTGCAATTTTGCCCCAAAATAAGGGAAATTTCTGTAATTTATCCCCAAAATTATGGGAATTTATGCCTTTTTGCAACATAATAAGGGAAATTTATGCAATTTTGCACCAAAATAAGGGAATTTTCTTCATTTTTGCTCCAAAATAAAGGGAATTGCTTCCTTTTTGAAACAAAAAAAGGAGAATTTCTGCAATTTTGTTCCAAAATAAGGGGAATTTCTGCATTTTTGCGCCAAAATAAGGAAAATTTCTGCCTTTTTGGCACAAAAAAGGAGGAATTTCAGTCTTTTTGCCCTAAAATAAGGGTAATTTCTGCACATTTGGCACCAAGTATGCGGTGTTTCTGCATTTTTGACCCGAAATAAGGGGTATTTCTGCAATTTTGCCCCAAAATAAGAGAAATTTTTGCAATTTTGTCCAAAAAAGGAAATGTCAGCAATTTTGCCCCACAATAGGGGAATTTCTGCCTTTTTGCCCCAAAATTATGGGAATTTCTGAATTTTTGCTCCAAAATTAGAAGCATTACTGCATTTTTACCCCATAATAAAAGAAATTTCTGCAATTTGCCTCAAAATAAAGGAAAATTCTGCAATTTTGTCCCAAAATAGGGATATTTCTGCATTTTTGCCCCAAAATAATAGAGATTTTTGCCTTTTTGCCCCAAAATTAGTGAAATTTCTGAATTTTGCCCCAAAATTAGCAGCATTACTGCATTTTTGCTCCAAAATATGGGAAATTTCTGAAATTTTGTTCCAAAATAAGGGAAATTTCTGCCTTTTTACCCCAAAATAATGGGAATTTCTGCATTTTTGCCACAAAATAAGGGAAGTTTCTGAAATTTTATCTTAAAATAAGTTAAATTTCTATCCTTTTGCCACAAAATAAGGGAAATTTCTGCCTATTTGGCCCAAAATAAGGGGAATTTCTGCATTTTTGCACAAAATTAAGGGAAATTTCTGCATTTTTGCCCAAAATTAAGGGGAATTTCTGCTTTTTTGCCCTAAAATAAAGAGAATTTCTGCCTTTTTGCCCCAAAATAAGGGTAATTTAGTCTTTTTGACCTAAAATAAGGGTAATTTCTATTTTTGGCCTAAAATAATAAGAATTTCTGTCTTTTTGCCCTAAAATAAGGAAAATTTCTGCATTTTTGCTCGAAAATAAGGGGAATTTCAGCATTTTTGCCCCAAAATAAAGGAAATTTCTGCCTTTTTGCCCCAAAATTAGGGGAATTTCTGCCTTTTTGCCCCCTAATTAGGTGCATTACTGTGTTTTTGCCCCAAAATAATGGAAATTTCTGCATTTATTGCCAAAATTATGTGGAATTTCTGCCTTTTTCCTCTAAAATAAGAAGAATTTCTGCCTTTTTGGCACAAAATAAAAGAAATTTAAGGCTTTTTCCCTAAAATAAGGGTAAGTTCTGGAATTTGCCCCCAAAAAAGCGTAATTTCTGCCCTTTTGCCTTGAAATAAAAGGAATTTCTGTATTTTTGCCACAAGATAAAAGAAAATTTCTGCAATTTTGCTTAAAAATAAGGGAAATTTCTGCAATTTTGTCCCAAAAAAAAATTTCATTAATTTCCCCCACAATAAGGGGAATTTCTGTCTTTTTGCCCCAAAATTAACGGAATTTCTGATTTTTGCCCCAAAATTAGAAGCATTACAGAATTTTTGCCACAAAATAAGGGAAATTTCAACAATTTGCCTCAAAAAAGAAGAATTTTCTGCCTTTTTGACCCAAAAAAGGGAAATTTCTGAATTTTTGCCCCCAAATAAGTGGAATTTCTGCCTTTTTGCCCCAAAATTAGTGGAATTTCTAAATTTTGCCCCAAAATTAGAAGCATTAGTGCATTTTTGCTTAAAAATATGGGAAATTTTTGCAATTTTGTTCCAAAATAAAAGAAATTTCTGCCTTTCTACCCTAAAATAATGGGAATTTCTTCATTTTTGCCACAAAATAAGGTAAATATCTGCAATATTATCTTAAAATAAGTTAAATTTCTATACTTTTGCCTCAAATAAGGAAAATTCCTGCCTTTTTAGCCCCAAGTAAAGGGAAATTTTGCATTTTTGCCCTAAATTAAGGGAAATTTCTGCATTTTTGCCCAAAAATAAGGGTAATTTCTTTATTTTTGGCCTAAAATAAGGGGAATTTCTGCCTTTTTGCCCCATAATAAGGGAAATTTATGCAATTTTGCACCAAAATAAGGGAATTTTCTTCATTTTTGCTCCAAAATAGAGGGAATTTCTGCCTTTTTGCCCCAATATGACGAGAATTTCTGCCTGTTTGCCCCCAAATAATAGGAATTTCTGCTTTTTTGCCACAAAATAATAGGAATTTCTGCCTTTTTGCCCCAAAATTAGTGAAATTTCTGAATTTTGTCCCAAAATTAGTGAAATTTCTGAATTTTGCACCAAAATTAGAAGCATTACTGTTTTTTTGCCCCAAAATATGGGAAATTTCTGCAATTTTGTTACAAAATAAGGGAAATTTCAGCAATTTGCCTCGAAAAAGAAGAATTTTCTGCCTTTTTGACCCAAAAAAAGGAAATTTCTCAATTTTTGCTCCCAAATAAGTGGAATTTCTGCCTTTTTGCCCCAAAATTAGTGGAATTTCTAAATTTTGCCCCAAAATTAGAAGCATTAGTGCATTTTTGCCCAAAAATATGGGAAATTTCTGTAATTTTGTTCCAAAATAAAGGGAATTTCTGCCTTTCTACCCCAAAATAATGGGAATTTCTTCATTTTTGCCACAAAATACGGTAAATTTCTGCAATATTATCCTAAAATAAGTTAAAGTTCTATACTTTTGCCCCAAAATAAAAGAAATTCCTGCCTTTGTAGCCCCAAATAAGAGGAATTTCTGCATTTTTGCCCCAAATTAAGGGAAATTTCTGCATTTTTCCCCAAAAATAAGGGTAATATCTGTATTTTTGGCCTAAAATATGGGGAATTTCTGCATTTTTGCCCCAAAATAAGGGGAATTCCTTGATTTTTGTCCTGTATTAAGGAAAATTTCTGCATTTTTGCTCCAAACTAAGGTGAATTTCTGCAATTTTTCCCCCAAATTATGGGAATTTCTGTAATTTTGCCCCAAATATGGGGAATTTCTGCAATTTTGCCCTAAAATTAGGGGAATTTCTGCAATTTTGCCCCAAAATAAGGGAAATTTCTGTAATTTATCCCCAAAATTAGGGGAATTTATGCCTTTTTGCAACATAATAAGGGAAATTTATGCAATTTTGCACCAAAATAAGGGAATTTTCTTCATTTTTGCTCCAAAATAAAGGGAATTGCTTCCTTTTTGAAACAAAAAAAGGAGAATTTCTGCAATTTTGTTCCAAAATAAGGGGAATTTCTGCATTTTTGCGCCAAAATAAGGAAAATTTCTGCCTTTTTGGCACAAAAAAGGAGGAATTTCAGTCTTTTTGCCCTAAAATAAGGGTAATTTCTGCACATTTGACACCAAGTATGCGGTGTTTCTGCATTTTTGACCCGAAATAAGGGGTATTTCTGCAATTTTGCCCCAAAATAAGAGAAATTTTTGCAATTTTGTCCAAAAAAGGAAATGTCAGCAATTTTGCCCCACAATAGGGGAATTTCTGCCTTTTTGCCCCAAAATTAGGGGAATTTCTGAATTTTTGCTCCAAAATTAGAAGCATTACTGCATTCTTACCCCATAATAAAAGAAATTTCTGCAATTTGCCTCAAAATAAAGGAAAATTCTGCAATTTTGTCCCAAAATAGGGATATTTCTGCATTTTTGCCCCAAAATAATAGGGATTTTTGCCTTTTTGCCCCAAAATTAGTGAAATTTCTGAATTTTGCCCCAAAATTAGCAGCATTACTGCATTTTTGCTCCAAAATATGGGAAATTTCTGAAATTTTGTTCCAAAATAAGGGAAATTTCTGCCTTTTTACCCCAAAATAATGGGAATTTCTGCATTTTTGCCACAAAATAAGGGAAGTTTCTGAAATTTTATCTTAAAATAAGTTTAATTTCTATCCTTTTGCCACAAAATAAGGGAAATTTCTGCCTATTTGGCCCAAAATAAGGGGAATTTCTGCATTTTTGCACAAAATTAAGGGAAATTTCTGCATTTTTGCCCAAAATTAAGGGGAATTTCTGCTTTTTTGCCCTAAAATAAAGAGAATTTCTGCCTTTTTGCCCCAAAATAAGGGTAATTTAGTCTTTTTGACCTAAAATAAGGGTAATTTCTATTTTTGGCCTAAAATAATAAGAATTTCTGTCTTTTTGCCCTAAAATAAGGAAAATTTCTGCATTTTTGCTCGAAAATAAGGGGAATTTCAGCATTTTTGCCCCAAAATAAAGGAAATTTCTGCCTTTTTGCCCTAAAATTAGGGGAATTTCTGCCTTTTTGCCCCCAAATTAGGTGCATTACTGTGTTTTTGCCCCAAAATAATGGAAATTTCTGCATTTATTGCCAAAATTATGTGGAATTTCTGCCTTTTTCCTCTAAAATAAGAAGAATTTCTGCCTTTTTGGCACAAAATAAAAGAAATTTAAGGCTTTTTCCCTAAAATAAGGGTAAGTTCTGGAATTTGCCCCCAAAAAAGCGTAATTTCTGCCCTTTTGCCTTGAAATAAAAGGAATTTCTGTATTTTTGCCACAAGATAAAGGAAATTTCTGCAATTTTGCTTAAAAATAAGGGAAATTTCTGCAATTTTGTCCCAAAAAAAAATTTCATTAATTTCCCCCACAATAAGGGGAATTTCTGTCTTTTTGCCCCAAAATTAACGGAATTTCTGATTTTCGCCCCAAAATTAGAAGCATTACAGAATTTTTGCCACAAAATAAGGGTAATTTCAACAATTTGCTTCAAAAAAGAAGAATTTTCTGCCTTTTTGACCCAAAAAAGGGAAAATTTCTGAATTTTTGCCCCCAAATAAGTGGAATTTCTGCCTTTTTGCCCCAAAATTAGTGTAATTTCTAATTTTTGCCCCAAAATTAGAAGCATTAGTACATTTTTGCTTAAAAATATGGGAAATTTCTGCAATTTTGTTCCAAAATAAAAGAAATTTCTGCCTTTCTACCCCAAAATAATGGGAATTTCTTCATTTTTGCCACAAAATAAGGTAAATATCTGCAATATTATCCTAAAATAAGTTAAATTTCTATACTTTTGCCTCAAAATAAGGGAAATTCCTGTTTTTTTTAGCCCCAAGTAAGGGGAATTTTTGCATTTTTGCCCCAAATTAAGGAAAATTTCTGCATTTTTGCCCAAAAATAAGGGTAATTTCTTTATTTTTGGCCTAAAATAAGGGGAATTTCTGCCTTTTTGCCCCATAATAAGGGAAATTTATGCAATTTTGCACCAAAATAAGGGAATTTTCTTCATTTTTGCTCCAAAATAGAGGGAATTTCTGCCTTTTTGCCCCAATATGACGAGAATTTCTGCCTGTTTGCCCCCAAATAATAGGAATTTCTGCTTTTTTGCCACAAAATAATAGGAATTTCTGCCTTTTTGCCCCAAAATTAGTGAAATTTCTGAATTTTGTCCCAAAATTAGTGAAATTTCTGAATTTTGCACCAAAATTAGAAGCATTACTGTTTTTTTGCCCCAAAATATGGGAAATTTCTGCAATTTTGTTACAAAATAAGGGAAATTTCAGCAATTTGCCTCGAAAAAGAAGAATTTTCTGCCTTTTTGACCCAAAAAAAGGAAATTTCTCAATTTTTGCTCCCAAATAAGTGGAATTTCTGCCTTTTTGCCCCAAAATTAGTGGAATTTCTAAATTTTGCCCCAAAATTAGAAGCATTAGTGCATTTTTGCCCAAAAATATGGGAAATTTCTGTAATTTTGTTCCAAAATAAAGGGAATTTCTGCCTTTCTACCCCAAAATAATGGGAATTTCTTCATTTTTGCCACAAAATACGGTAAATTTCTGCAATATTATCCTAAAATAAGTTAAATTTCTATACTTTTGCCCCAAAATAAAAGAAATTCCTGCCTTTGTAGCCCCAAATAAGAGGAATTTCTGCATTTTTGCCCCAAATTAAGGGAAATTTCTGCATTTTTCCCCAAAAATAAGGGTAATATCTGTATTTTTGGCCTAAAATATGGGGAATTTCTGCATTTTTGCCCCAAAATAAGGGGAATTCCTTGATTTTTGTCCTGTATTAAGGAAAATTTCTGCATTTTTGCTCCAAACTAAGGTGAATTTTTGCAATTTTTCCCCCAAATTATGGGAATTTCTGTAATTTTGCCCCAAATATGGGGAATTTCTGCAATTTTGCCCTAAAATTAGGGGAATTTCTGCAATTTTGCCCCAAAATAAGGGAAATTTCTGTAATTTATCCCCAAAATTATGGGAATTTATGCCTTTTTGCAACATAATAAGGGAAATTTATGCAATTTTGCACCAAAATAAGGGAATTTTCTTCATTTTTGCTCCAAAATAAAGGGAATTGCTTCCTTTTTGAAACAAAAAAAGGAGAATTTCTGCAATTTTGTTCCAAAATAAGGGGAATTTCTGCATTTTTGCGCCAAAATAAGGAAAATTTCTGCCTTTTTGGCACAAAAAAGGAGGAATTTCAGTCTTTTTGCCCTAAAATAAGGGTAATTTCTGCACATTTGGCACCAAGTATGCGGTGTTTCTGCATTTTTGACCCGAAATAAGGGGTATTTCTGCAATTTTGCCCCAAAATAAGAGAAATTTTTGCAATTTTGTCCAAAAAAGGAAATGTCAGCAATTTTGCCCCACAATAGGGGAATTTCTGCCTTTTTGCCCCAAAATTATGGGAATTTCTGAATTTTTGCTCCAAAATTAGAAGCATTACTGCATTCTTACCCCATAATAAAAGAAATTTCTGCAATTTGCCTCAAAATAAAGGAAAATTCTGCAATTTTGTCCCAAAATAGGTATATTTCTGCATTTTTGCCCCAAAATAATAGGGATTTTTGCCTTTTTGCCCCAAAATTAGTGAAATTTCTGAATTTTGCCCCAAAATTAGCAGCATTACTGCATTTTTGCTCCAAAATATGGGAAATTTCTGAAATTTTGTTCCAAAATAACGGAAATTTCTGCCTTTTTACCCCAAAATAATGGGAATTTCTGCATTTTTGCCACAAAATAAGGGAAGTTTCTGAAATTTTATCTTAAAATAAGTTTAATTTCTATCCTTTTGCCACAAAATAAGGGAAATTTCTGCCTATTTGGCCCAAAATAAGGGGAATTTCTGCATTTTTGCACAAAATTAAGGGAAATTTCTGCATTTTTGCCCAAAATTAAGGGGAATTTCTGCTTTTTTGCCCTAAAATAAAGAGAATTTCTGCCTTTTTGCCCCAAAATAAGGGTAATTTAGTCTTTTTGACCTAAAATAAGGGTAATTTCTATTTTTGGCCTAAAATAATAAGAATTTCTGTCTTTTTGCCCTAAAATAAGGAAAATTTCTGCATTTTTGCTCGAAAATAAGGGGAATTTCAGCATTTTTGCCCCAAAATAAAGGAAATTTCTGCCTTTTTGCCCTAAAATTAGGGGAATTTCTGCCTTTTTGCTCCCAAATTAGGTGCATTACTGTGTTTTTGCCCCAAAATAATGGAAATTTCTGCATTTATTGCCAAAATTATGTGGAATTTCTGCCTTTTTCCTCTAAAATAAGAAGAATTTCTGCCTTTTTGGCACAAAATAAAAGAAATTTAAGGCTTTTTCCCTAAAATAAGGGTAAGTTCTGGAATTTGCCCCCAAAAAAGCGTAATTTCTGCCCTTTTGCCTTGAAATAAAAGGAATTTCTGTATTTTTGCCACAAGATAAAGGAAATTTCTGCAATTTTGCTTAAAAATAAGGGAAATTTCTGCAATTTTGTCCCAAAAAAAAATTTCATTAATTTCCCCCACAATAAGGGGAATTTCTGTCTTTTTGCCCCAAAATTAACGGAATTTCTGATTTTCGCCCCAAAATTAGAAGCATTACAGAATTTTTGCCACAAAATAAGGGTAATTTCAACAATTTGCTTCAAAAAAGAAGAATTTTCTGCCTTTTTGACCCAAAAAAGGGAAAATTTCTGAATTTTTGCCCCCAAATAAGTGGAATTTCTGCCTTTTGCCCCAAAATTAGTGTAATTTCTAATTTTTGCCCCAAAATTAGAAGCATTAGTACATTTTTGCTTAAAAATATGGGAAATTTCTGCAATTTTGTTCCAAAATAAAAGAAATTTCTGCCTTTCTACCCCAAAATAATGGGAATTTCTTCATTTTTGCCACAAAATAAGGTAAATATCTGCAATATTATCCTAAAATAAGTTAAATTTCTATACTTTTGCCTCAAAATAAGGGAAATTCCTGTTTTTTTTAGCCCCAAGTAAGGGGAATTTTTGCATTTTTGCCCCAAATTAAGGAAAATTTCTGCATTTTTGCCCCCAAATAAGTGGAATTTCTGCCTTTTTGCCCCAAAATTAGTGGAATTTCTAAATTTTGCCCCAAAATTAGAAGCATTAGTGCATTTTTGCTTAAAAATATGGGAAATTTTTGCAATTTTGTTCCAAAATAAAAGAAATTTCTGCCTTTCTACCCTAAAATAATGGGAATTTCTTCATTTTTGCCACAAAATAAGGTAAATATCTGCAATATTATCTTAAAATAAGTTAAATTTCTATACTTTTGCCTCAAATAAGGAAAATTCCTGCCTTTTTAGCCCCAAATAAAGGGAAATTTTGCATTTTTGCCCCAAATTAAGGGAAATTTCTGCATTTTTGCCCAAAAATAAGGGTAATTTCTTTATTTTTGGCCTAAAATAAGGGGAATTTCTGCCTTTTTGCCCCATAATAAGGGAAATTTATGCAATTTTGCACCAAAATAAGGGAATTTTCTTCATTTTTGCTCCAAAATAGAGGGAATTTCTGCCTTTTTGCCCCAATATGACGAGAATTTCTGCCTGTTTGCCCCCAAATAATAGGAATTTCTGCTTTTTTGCCACAAAATAATAGGAATTTCTGCCTTTTTGCCCCAAAATTAGTGAAATTTCTGAATTTTGTCCCAAAATTAGTGAAATTTCTGAATTTTGCACCAAAATTAGAAGCATTACTGTTTTTTTGCCCCAAAATATGGGAAATTTCTGCAATTTTGTTACAAAATAAGGGAAATTTCAGCAATTTGCCTCGAAAAAGAAGAATTTTCTGCCTTTTTGACCCAAAAAAAGGAAATTTCTCAATTTTTGCTCCCAAATAAGTGGAATTTCTGCCTTTTTGCCCCAAAATTAGTGGAATTTCTAAATTTTGCCCCAAAATTAGAAGCATTAGTGCATTTTTGCCCAAAAATATGGGAAATTTCTGTAATTTTGTTCCAAAATAAAGGGAATTTCTGCCTTTCTACCCCAAAATAATGGGAATTTCTTCATTTTTGCCACAAAATACGGTAAATTTCTGCAATATTATCCTAAAATAAGTTAAATTTCTATACTTTTGCCCCAAAATAAAAGAAATTCCTGCCTTTGTAGCCCCAAATAAGAGGAATTTCTGCATTTTTGCCCCAAATTAAGGGAAATTTCTGCATTTTTCCCCAAAAATAAGGGTAATATCTGTATTTTTGGCCTAAAATATGGGGAATTTCTGCATTTTTGCCCCAAAATAAGGGGAATTCCTTGATTTTTGTCCTGTATTAAGGAAAATTTCTGCATTTTTGCTCCAAACTAAGGTGAATTTTTGCAATTTTTCCCCCAAATTATGGGAATTTCTGTAATTTTGCCCCAAATATGGGGAATTTCTGCAATTTTGCCCTAAAATTAGGGGAATTTCTGCAATTTTGCCCCAAAATAAGGGAAATTTCTGTAATTTATCCCCAAAATTAGGGGAATTTATGCCTTTTTGCAACATAATAAGGGAAATTTATGCAATTTTGCACCAAAATAAGGGAATTTTCTTCATTTTTGCTACAAAATAAAGGGAATTGCTTCCTTTTTGAAACAAAAAAAGGAGAATTTCTGCAATTTTGTTCCAAAATAAGGGGAATTTCTGCATTTTTGCGCCAAAATAAGGAAAATTTCTGCCTTTTTGGCACAAAAAAGGAGGAATTTCAGTCTTTTTGCCCTAAAATAAGGGTAATTTCTGCACATTTGACACCAAGTATGCGGTGTTTCTGCATTTTTGACCCGAAATAAGGGGTATTTCTGCAATTTTGCCCCAAAATAAGAGAAATTTTTGCAATTTTGTCCAAAAAAGGAAATGTCAGCAATTTTGCCCCACAATAGGGGAATTTCTGCCTTTTTGCCCCAAAATTAGGGGAATTTCTGAATTTTTGCTCCAAAATTAGAAGCATTACTGCATTCTTACCCCATAATAAAAGAAATTTCTGCAATTTGCCTCAAAATAAAGGAAAATTCTGCAATTTTGTCCCAAAATAGGGATATTTCTGCATTTTTGCCCCAAAATAATAGGGATTTTTGCCTTTTTGCCCCAAAATTAGTGAAATTTCTGAATTTTGCCCCAAAATTAGCAGCATTACTGAATTTTTGCTCCAAAATATGGGAAATTTCTGAAATTTTGTTCCAAAATAAGGGAAATTTCTGCCTTTTTACCCCAAAATAATGGGAATTTCTGCATTTTTGCCACAAAATAAGGGAAGTTTCTGAAATTTTATCTTAAAATAAGTTTAATTTCTATCCTTTTGCCACAAAATAAGGGAAATTTCTGCCTATTTGGCCCAAAATAAGGGGAATTTCTGCATTTTTGCACAAAATTAAGGGAAATTTCTGCATTTTTGCCCAAAATTAAGGGGAATTTCTGCTTTTTTGCCCTAAAATAAAGAGAATTTCTGCCTTTTTGCCCCAAAATAAGGGTAATTTAGTCTTTTTGACCTAAAATAAGGGTAATTTCTATTTTTGGCCTAAAATAATAAGAATTTCTGTCTTTTTGCCCTAAAATAAGGAAAATTTCTGCATTTTTGCTCGAAAATAAGGGGAATTTCAGCATTTTTGCCCCAAAATAAAGGAAATTTCTGCCTTTTTGCCCTAAAATTAGGGGAATTTCTGCCTTTTTGCCCCCAAATTAGGTGCATTACTGTGTTTTTGCCCCAAAATAATGGAAATTTCTGCATTTATTGCCAAAATTATGTGGAATTTCTGCCTTTTTCCTCTAAAATAAGAAGAATTTCTGCCTTTTTGGCACAAAATAAAAGAAATTTAAGGCTTTTTCCCTAAAATAAGGGTAAGTTCTGGAATTTGCCCCCAAAAAAGCGTAATTTCTGCCCTTTTGCCTTGAAATAAAAGGAATTTCTGTATTTTTGCCACAAGATAAAGGAAATTTCTGCAATTTTGCTTAAAAATAAGGGAAATTTCTGCAATTTTGTCCCAAAAAAAAATTTCATTAATTTCCCCCACAATAAGGGGAATTTCTGTCTTTTTGCCCCAAAATTAACGGAATTTCTGATTTTCGCCCCCAAATTAGAAGCATTACAGAATTTTTGCCACAAAATAAGGGTAATTTCAACAATTTGCTTCAAAAAAGAAGAATTTTCTGCCTTTTTGACCCAAAAAAGGGAAAATTTCTGAATTTTTGCCCCCAAATAAGTGGAATTTCTGCCTTTTTGCCCCAAAATTAGTGTAATTTCTAATTTTTGCCCCAAAATTAGAAGCATTAGTACATTTTTGCTTAAAAATATGGGAAATTTCTGCAATTTTGTTCCAAAATAAAAGAAATTTCTGCCTTTCTACCCCAAAATAATGGGAATTTCTTCATTTTTGCCACAAAATAAGGTAAATATCTGCAATATTATCCTAAAATAAGTTAAATTTCTATACTTTTGCCTCAAAATAAGGGAAATTCCTGTTTTTTTTAGCCCCAAGTAAGGGGAATTTTTGCATTTTTGCCCCAAATTAAGGAAAATTTCTGCATTTTTGCCCAAAAATAAGGGTAATTTCTTTATTTTTGGCCTAAAATAAGGGGAATTTCTGCCTTTTTGCCCCATAATAAGGGAAATTTATGCAATTTTGCACCAAAATAAGGGAATTTTCTTCATTTTTGCTCCAAAATAGAGGGAATTTCTGCCTTTTTGCCCCAATATGACGAGAATTTCTGCCTGTTTGCCCCCAAATAATAGGAATTTCTGCTTTTTTGCCACAAAATAATAGGAATTTCTGCCTTTTTGCCCCAAAATTAGTGAAATTTCTGAATTTTGTCCCAAAATTAGTGAAATTTCTGAATTTTGCACCAAAATTAGAAGCATTACTGTTTTTTTGCCCCAAAATATGGGAAATTTCTGCAATTTTGTTACAAAATAAGGGAAATTTCAGCAATTTGCCTCGAAAAAGAAGAATTTTCTGCCTTTTTGACCCAAAAAAAGGAAATTTCTCAATTTTTGCTCCCAAATAAGTGGAATTTCTGCCTTTTTGCCCCAAAATTAGTGGAATTTCTAAATTTTGCCCCAAAATTAGAAGCATTAGTGCATTTTTGCCCAAAAATATGGGAAATTTCTGTAATTTTGTTCCAAAATAAAGGGAATTTCTGCCTTTCTACCCCAAAATAATGGGAATTTCTTCATTTTTGCCACAAAATACGGTAAATTTCTGCAATATTATCCTAAAATAAGTTAAATTTCTATACTTTTGCCCCAAAATAAAAGAAATTCCTGCCTTTGTAGCCCCAAATAAGAGGAATTTCTGCATTTTTGCCCCAAATTAAGGGAAATTTCTGCATTTTTCCCCAAAAATAAGGGTAATATCTGTATTTTTGGCCTAAAATATGGGGAATTTCTGCATTTTTGCCCCAAAATAAGGGGAATTCCTTGATTTTTGTCCTGTATTAAGGAAAATTTCTGCATTTTTGCTCCAAACTAAGGTGAATTTTTGCAATTTTTCCCCCAAATTATGGGAATTTCTGTAATTTTGCCCCAAATATGGGGAATTTCTGCAATTTTGCCCTAAAATTAGGGGAATTTCTGCAATTTTGCCCCAAAATAAGGGAAATTTCTGTAATTTATCCCCAAAATTATGGGAATTTATGCCTTTTTGCAACATAATAAGGGAAATTTATGCAATTTTGCACCAAAATAAGGGAATTTTCTTCATTTTTGCTCCAAAATAAAGGGAATTGCTTCCTTTTTGAAACAAAAAAAGGAGAATTTCTGCAATTTTGTTCCAAAATAAGGGGAATTTCTGCATTTTTGCGCCAAAATAAGGAAAATTTCTGCCTTTTTGGCACAAAAAAGGAGGAATTTCAGTCTTTTTGCCCTAAAATAAGGGTAATTTCTGCACATTTGGCACCAAGTATGCGGTGTTTCTGCATTTTTGACCCGAAATAAGGGGTATTTCTGCAATTTTGCCCCAAAATAAGAGAAATTTTTGCAATTTTGTCCAAAAAAGGAAATGTCAGCAATTTTGCCCCACAATAGGGGAATTTCTGCCTTTTTGCCCCAAAATTATGGGAATTTCTGAATTTTTGCTCCAAAATTAGAAGCATTACTGCATTCTTACCCCATAATAAAAGAAATTTCTGCAATTTGCCTCAAAATAAAGGAAAATTCTGCAATTTTTTCCCAAAATAGGTATATTTCTGCATTTTTGCCCCAAAATAATAGGGATTTTTGCCTTTTTGCCCCAAAATTAGTGAAATTTCTGAATTTTGCCCCAAAATTAGCAGCATTACTGCATTTTTGCTCCAAAATATGGGAAATTTCTGAAATTTTGTTCCAAAATAAGGGAAATTTCTGCCTTTTTACCCCAAAATAATGGGAATTTCTGCATTTTTGCCACAAAATAAGGGAAGTTTCTGAAATTTTATCTTAAAATAAGTTTAATTTCTATCCTTTTGCCACAAAATAAGGGAAATTTCTGCCTATTTGGCCCAAAATAAGGGGAATTTCTGCATTTTTGCACAAAATTAAGGGAAATTTCTGCATTTTTGCCCAAAATTAAGGGGAATTTCTGCTTTTTTGCCCTAAAATAAAGAGAATTTCTGCCTTTTTGCCCCAAAATAAGGGTAATTTAGTCTTTTTGACCTAAAATAAGGGTAATTTCTATTTTTGGCCTAAAATAATAAGAATTTCTGTCTTTTTGCCCTAAAATAAGGAAAATTTCTGCATTTTTGCTCGAAAATAAGGGGAATTTCAGCATTTTTGCCCCAAAATAAAGGAAATTTCTGCCTTTTTGCCCCAAAATTAGGGGAATTTCTGCCTTTTTGCCCCCTAATTAGGTGCATTACTGTGTTTTTGCCCCAAAATAATGGAAATTTCTGCATTTATTGCCAAAATTATGTGGAATTTCTGCCTTTTTCCTCTAAAATAAGAAGAATTTCTGCCTTTTTGGCACAAAATAAAAGAAATTTAAGGCTTTTTCCCTAAAATAAGGGTAAGTTCTGGAATTTGCCCCCAAAAAAGCGTAATTTCTGCCCTTTTGCCTTGAAATAAAAGGAATTTCTGTATTTTTGCCACAAGATAAAAGAAAATTTCTGCAATTTTGCTTAAAAATAAGGGAAATTTCTGCAATTTTGTCCCAAAAAAAAATTTCATTAATTTCCCCCACAATAAGGGGAATTTCTGTCTTTTTGCCCCAAAATTAACGGAATTTCTGATTTTTGCCCCAAAATTAGAAGCATTACAGAATTTTTGCCACAAAATAAGGGAAATTTCAACAATTTGCCTCAAAAAAGAAGAATTTTCTGCCTTTTTGACCCAAAAAAGGGAAATTTCTGAATTTTTGCCCCCAAATAAGTGGAATTTCTGCCTTTTTGCCCCAAAATTAGTGGAATTTCTAAATTTTGCCCCAAAATTAGAAGCATTAGTGCATTTTTGCTTAAAAATATGGGAAATTTTTGCAATTTTGTTCCAAAATAAAAGAAATTTCTGCCTTTCTACCCTAAAATAATGGGAATTTCTTCATTTTTGCCACAAAATAAGGTAAATATCTGCAATATTATCTTAAAATAAGTTAAATTTCTATACTTTTGCCTCAAATAAGGAAAATTCCTGCCTTTTTAGCCCCAAGTAAAGGGAAATTTTGCATTTTTGCCCCAAATTAAGGGAAATTTCTGCATTTTTGCCCAAAAATAAGGGTAATTTCTTTATTTTTGGCCTAAAATAAGGGGAATTTCTGCCTTTTTGCCCCATAATAAGGGAAATTTATGCAATTTTGCACCAAAATAAGGGAATTTTCTTCATTTTTGCTCCAAAATAGAGGGAATTTCTGCCTTTTTGCCCCAATATGACGAGAATTTCTGCCTGTTTGCCCCCAAATAATAGGAATTTCTGCTTTTTTGCCACAAAATAATAGGAATTTCTGCCTTTTTGCCCCAAAATTAGTGAAATTTCTGAATTTTGTCCCAAAATTAGTGAAATTTCTGAATTTTGCACCAAAATTAGAAGCATTACTGTTTTTTTGCCCCAAAATATGGGAAATTTCTGCAATTTTGTTACAAAATAAGGGAAATTTCAGCAATTTGCCTCGAAAAAGAAGAATTTTCTGCCTTTTTGACCCAAAAAAAGGAAATTTCTCAATTTTTGCTCCCAAATAAGTGGAATTTCTGCCTTTTTGCCCCAAAATTAGTGGAATTTCTAAATTTTGCCCCAAAATTAGAAGCATTAGTGCATTTTTGCCCAAAAATATGGGAAATTTCTGTAATTTTGTTCCAAAATAAAGGGAATTTCTGCCTTTCTACCCCAAAATAATGGGAATTTCTTCATTTTTGCCACAAAATACGGTAAATTTCTGCAATATTATCCTAAAATAAGTTAAATTTCTATACTTTTGCCCCAAAATAAAAGAAATTCCTGCCTTTGTAGCCCCAAATAAGAGGAATTTCTGCATTTTTGCCCCAAATTAAGGGAAATTTCTGCATTTTTCCCCAAAAATAAGGGTAATATCTGTATTTTTGGCCTAAAATATGGGGAATTTCTGCATTTTTGCCCCAAAATAAGGGGAATTCCTTGATTTTTGTCCTGTATTAAGGAAAATTTCTGCATTTTTGCTCCAAACTAAGGTGAATTTCTGCAATTTTTCCCCCAAATTATGGGAATTTCTGTAATTTTGCCCCAAATATGGGGAATTTCTGCAATTTTGCCCTAAAATTAGGGGAATTTCTGCAATTTTGCCCCAAAATAAGGGAAATTTCTGTAATTTATCCCCAAAATTAGGGGAATTTATGCCTTTTTGCAATATAATAAGGGAAATTTATGCAATTTTGCACCAAAATAAGGGAATTTTCTTCATTTTTGCTCCAAAATAAAGGGAATTGCTTCCTTTTTGAAACAAAAAAAGGAGAATTTCTGCAATTTTGTTCCAAATTAAGATGAATTTCTGCATTTTTGCGCCAAAATAAGGAAAATTTCTGCCTTTTTGGCACAAAAAAGGAGGAATTTCAGTCTTTTTGCCCTAAAATAAGGGTAATTTCTGCACATTTGACACCAAGTATGCGGTGTTTCTGCATTTTTGACCCGAAATAAGGGGTATTTCTGCAATTTTGCCCCAAAATAAGAGAAATTTTTGCAATTTTGTCCAAAAAAGGAAATGTCAGCAATTTTGCCCCACAATAGGGGAATTTCTGCCTTTTTGCCCCAAAATTAGGGGAATTTCTGAATTTTTGCTCCAAAATTAGAAGCATTACTGCATTCTTACCCCATAATAAAAGAAATTTCTGCAATTTGCCTCAAAATAAAGGAAAATTCTGCAATTTTGTCCCAAAATAGGGATATTTCTGCATTTTTGCCCCAAAATAATAGGGATTTTTGCCTTTTTGCCCCAAAATTAGTGAAATTTCTGAATTTTGCCCCAAAATTAGCAGCATTACTGCATTTTTGCTCCAAAATATGGGAAATTTCTGAAATTTTGTTCCAAAATAAGGGAAATTTCTGCCTTTTTACCCCAAAATAATGGGAATTTCTGCATTTTTGCCACAAAATAAGGGAAGTTTCTGAAATTTTATCTTAAAATAAGTTTAATTTCTATCCTTTTGCCACAAAATAAGGGAAATTTCTGCCTATTTGGCCCAAAATAAGGGGAATTTCTGCATTTTTGCACAAAATTAAGGGAAATTTCTGCATTTTTGCCCAAAATTAAGGGGAATTTCTGCTTTTTTGCCCTAAAATAAAGAGAATTTCTGCCTTTTTGCCCCAAAATAAGGGTAATTTAGTCTTTTTGACCTAAAATAAGGGTAATTTCTATTTTTGGCCTAAAATAATAAGAATTTCTGTCTTTTTGCCCTAAAATAAGGAAAATTTCTGCATTTTTGCTCGAAAATAAGGGGAATTTCAGCATTTTTGCCCCAAAATAAAGGAAATTTCTGCCTTTTTGCCCTAAAATTAGGGGAATTTCTGCCTTTTTGCCCCCAAATTAGGTGCATTACTGTGTTTTTGCCCCAAAATAATGGAAATTTCTGCATTTATTGCCAAAATTATGTGGAATTTCTGCCTTTTTCCTCTAAAATAAGAAGAATTTCTGCCTTTTTGGCACAAAATAAAAGAAATTTAAGGCTTTTTCCCTAAAATAAGGGTAAGTTCTGGAATTTGCCCCCAAAAAAGCGTAATTTCTGCCCTTTTGCCTTGAAATAAAAGGAATTTCTGTATTTTTGCCACAAGATAAAGGAAATTTCTGCAATTTTGCTTAAAAATAAGGGAAATTTCTGCAATTTTGTCCCAAAAAAAAATTTCATTAATTTCCCCCACAATAAGGGGAATTTCTGTCTTTTTGCCCCAAAATTAACGGAATTTCTGATTTTCGCCCCCAAATTAGAAGCATTACAGAATTTTTGCCACAAAATAAGGGTAATTTCAACAATTTGCTTCAAAAAAGAAGAATTTTCTGCCTTTTTGACCCAAAAAAGGGAAAATTTCTGAATTTTTGCCCCCAAATAAGTGGAATTTCTGCCTTTTTGCCCCAAAATTAGTGTAATTTCTAATTTTTGCCCCAAAATTAGAAGCATTAGTACATTTTTGCTTAAAAATATGGGAAATTTCTGCAATTTTGTTCCAAAATAAAAGAAATTTCTGCCTTTCTACCCCAAAATAATGGGAATTTCTTCATTTTTGCCACAAAATAAGGTAAATATCTGCAATATTATCCTAAAATAAGTTAAATTTCTATACTTTTGCCTCAAAATAAGGGAAATTCCTGTTTTTTTTAGCCCCAAGTAAGGGGAATTTTTGCATTTTTGCCCCAAATTAAGGAAAATTTCTGCATTTTTGCCCAAAAATAAGGGTAATTTCTTTATTTTTGGCCTAAAATAAGGGGAATTTCTGCCTTTTTGCCCCATAATAAGGGAAATTTATGCAATTTTGCACCAAAATAAGGGAATTTTCTTCATTTTTGCTCCAAAATAGAGGGAATTTCTGCCTTTTTGCCCCAATATGACGAGAATTTCTGCCTGTTTGCCCCCAAATAATAGGAATTTCTGCTTTTTTGCCACAAAATAATAGGAATTTCTGCCTTTTTGCCCCAAAATTAGTGAAATTTCTGAATTTTGTCCCAAAATTAGTGAAATTTCTGAATTTTGCACCAAAATTAGAAGCATTACTGTTTTTTTGCCCCAAAATATGGGAAATTTCTGCAATTTTGTTACAAAATAAGGGAAATTTCAGCAATTTGCCTCGAAAAAGAAGAATTTTCTGCCTTTTTGACCCAAAAAAAGGAAATTTCTCAATTTTTGCTCCCAAATAAGTGGAATTTCTGCCTTTTTGCCCCAAAATTAGTGGAATTTCTAAATTTTGCCCCAAAATTAGAAGCATTAGTGCATTTTTGCCCAAAAATATGGGAAATTTCTGTAATTTTGTTCCAAAATAAAGGGAATTTCTGCCTTTCTACCCCAAAATAATGGGAATTTCTTCATTTTTGCCACAAAATACGGTAAATTTCTGCAATATTATCCTAAAATAAGTTAAATTTCTATACTTTTGCCCCAAAATAAAAGAAATTCCTGCCTTTGTAGCCCCAAATAAGAGGAATTTCTGCATTTTTGCCCCAAATTAAGGGAAATTTCTGCATTTTTCCCCAAAAATAAGGGTAATATCTGTATTTTTGGCCTAAAATATGGGGAATTTCTGCATTTTTGCCCCAAAATAAGGGGAATTCCTTGATTTTTGTCCTGTATTAAGGAAAATTTCTGCATTTTTGCTCCAAACTAAGGTGAATTTTTGCAATTTTTCCCCCAAATTATGGGAATTTCTGTAATTTTGCCCCAAATATGGGGAATTTCTGCAATTTTGCCCTAAAATTAGGGGAATTTCTGCAATTTTGCCCCAAAATAAGGGAAATTTCTGTAATTTATCCCCAAAATTATGGGAATTTATGCCTTTTTGCAACATAATAAGGGAAATTTATGCAATTTTGCACCAAAATAAGGGAATTTTCTTCATTTTTGCTCCAAAATAAAGGGAATTGCTTCCTTTTTGAAACAAAAAAAGGAGAATTTCTGCAATTTTGTTCCAAAATAAGGGGAATTTCTGCATTTTTGCGCCAAAATAAGGAAAATTTCTGCCTTTTTGGCACAAAAAAGGAGGAATTTCAGTCTTTTTGCCCTAAAATAAGGGTAATTTCTGCACATTTGGCACCAAGTATGCGGTGTTTCTGCATTTTTGACCCGAAATAAGGGGTATTTCTGCAATTTTGCCCCAAAATAAGAGAAATTTTTGCAATTTTGTCCAAAAAAGGAAATGTCAGCAATTTTGCCCCACAATAGGGGAATTTCTGCCTTTTTGCCCCAAAATTATGGGAATTTCTGAATTTTTGCTCCAAAATTAGAAGCATTACTGCATTCTTACCCCATAATAAAAGAAATTTCTGCAATTTGCCTCAAAATAAAGGAAAATTCTGCAATTTTGTCCCAAAATAGGTATATTTCTGCATTTTTGCCCCAAAATAATAGGGATTTTTGCCTTTTTGCCCCAAAATTAGTGAAATTTCTGAATTTTGCCCCAAAATTAGCAGCATTACTGCATTTTTGCTCCAAAATATGGGAAATTTCTGAAATTTTGTTCCAAAATAACGGAAATTTCTGCCTTTTTACCCCAAAATAATGGGAATTTCTGCATTTTTGCCACAAAATAAGGGAAGTTTCTGAAATTTTATCTTAAAATAAGTTTAATTTCTATCCTTTTGCCACAAAATAAGGGAAATTTCTGCCTATTTGGCCCAAAATAAGGGGAATTTCTGCATTTTTGCACAAAATTAAGGGAAATTTCTGCATTTTTGCCCAAAATTAAGGGGAATTTCTGCTTTTTTGCCCTAAAATAAAGAGAATTTCTGCCTTTTTGCCCCAAAATAAGGGTAATTTAGTCTTTTTGACCTAAAATAAGGGTAATTTCTATTTTTGGCCTAAAATAATAAGAATTTCTGTCTTTTTGCCCTAAAATAAGGAAAATTTCTGCATTTTTGCTCGAAAATAAGGGGAATTTCAGCATTTTTGCCCCAAAATAAAGGAAATTTCTGCCTTTTTGCCCTAAAATTAGGGGAATTTCTGCCTTTTTGCCCCCAAATTAGGTGCATTACTGTGTTTTTGCCCCAAAATAATGGAAATTTCTGCATTTATTGCCAAAATTATGTGGAATTTCTGCCTTTTTCCTCTAAAATAAGAAGAATTTCTGCCTTTTTGGCACAAAATAAAAGAAATTTAAGGCTTTTTCCCTAAAATAAGGGTAAGTTCTGGAATTTGCCCCCAAAAAAGCGTAATTTCTGCCCTTTTGCCTTGAAATAAAAGGAATTTCTGTATTTTTGCCACAAGATAAAGGAAATTTCTGCAATTTTGCTTAAAAATAAGGGAAATTTCTGCAATTTTGTCCCAAAAAAAATTTCATTAATTTCCCCCACAATAAGGGGAATTTCTGTCTTTTTGCCCCAAAATTAACGGAATTTCTGATTTTCGCCCCAAAATTAGAAGCATTACAGAATTTTTGCCACAAAATAAGGGTAATTTCAACAATTTGCTTCAAAAAAGAAGAATTTTCTGCCTTTTTGACCCAAAAAAGGGAAAATTTCTGAATTTTTGCCCCCAAATAAGTGGAATTTCTGCCTTTTGCCCCAAAATTAGTGTAATTTCTAATTTTTGCCCCAAAATTAGAAGCATTAGTACATTTTTGCTTAAAAATATGGGAAATTTCTGCAATTTTGTTCCAAAATAAAAGAAATTTCTGCCTTTCTACCCCAAAATAATGGGAATTTCTTCATTTTTGCCACAAAATAAGGTAAATATCTGCAATATTATCCTAAAATAAGTTAAATTTCTATACTTTTGCCTCAAAATAAGGGAAATTCCTGTTTTTTTTAGCCCCAAGTAAGGGGAATTTTTGCATTTTTGCCCCAAATTAAGGAAAATTTCTGCATTTTTGCCCCCAAATAAGTGGAATTTCTGCCTTTTTGCCCCAAAATTAGTGGAATTTCTAAATTTTGCCCCAAAATTAGAAGCATTAGTGCATTTTTGCTTAAAAATATGGGAAATTTTTGCAATTTTGTTCCAAAATAAAAGAAATTTCTGCCTTTCTACCCTAAAATAATGGGAATTTCTTCATTTTTGCCACAAAATAAGGTAAATATCTGCAATATTATCTTAAAATAAGTTAAATTTCTATACTTTTGCCTCAAATAAGGAAAATTCCTGCCTTTTTAGCCCCAAATAAAGGGAAATTTTGCATTTTTGCCCCAAATTAAGGGAAATTTCTGCATTTTTGCCCAAAAATAAGGGTAATTTCTTTATTTTTGGCCTAAAATAAGGGGAATTTCGGCCTTTTTGCCCCATAATAAGGGAAATTTATGCAATTTTGCACCAAAATAAGGGAATTTTCTTCATTTTTGCTCCAAAATAGAGGGAATTTCTGCCTTTTTGCCCCAATATGACGAGAATTTCTGCCTGTTTGCCCCCAAATAATAGGAATTTCTGCTTTTTTGCCACAAAATAATAGGAATTTCTGCCTTTTTGCCCCAAAATTAGTGAAATTTCTGAATTTTGTCCCAAAATTAGTGAAATTTCTGAATTTTGCACCAAAATTAGAAGCATTACTGTTTTTTGCCCCAAAATATGGGAAATTTCTGCAATTTTGTTACAAAATAAGGGAAATTTCAGCAATTTGCCTCGAAAAAGAAGAATTTTCTGCCTTTTTGACCCAAAAAAAGGAAATTTCTCAATTTTTGCTCCCAAATAAGTGGAATTTCTGCCTTTTTGCCCCAAAATTAGTGGAATTTCTAAATTTTGCCCCAAAATTAGAAGCATTAGTGCATTTTTGCCCAAAAATATGGGAAATTTCTGTAATTTTGTTCCAAAATAAAGGGAATTTCTGCCTTTCTACCCCAAAATAATGGGAATTTCTTCATTTTTGCCACAAAATACGGTAAATTTCTGCAATATTATCCTAAAATAAGTTAAATTTCTATACTTTTGCCCCAAAATAAAAGAAATTCCTGCCTTTGTAGCCCCAAATAAGAGGAATTTCTGCATTTTTGCCCCAAATTAAGGGAAATTTCTGCATTTTTCCCCAAAAATAAGGGTAATATCTGTATTTTTGGCCTAAAATATGGGGAATTTCTGCATTTTTGCCCCAAAATAAGGGGAATTCCTTGATTTTTGTCCTGTATTAAGGAAAATTTCTGCATTTTTGCTCCAAACTAAGGTGAATTTTTGCAATTTTTCCCCCAAATTATGGGAATTTCTGTAATTTTGCCCCAAATATGGGGAATTTCTGCAATTTTGCCCTAAAATTAGGGGAATTTCTGCAATTTTGCCCCAAAATAAGGGAAATTTCTGTAATTTATCCCCAAAATTAGGGGAATTTATGCCTTTTTGCAACATAATAAGGGAAATTTATGCAATTTTGCACCAAAATAAGGGAATTTTCTTCATTTTTGCTCCAAAATAAAGGGAATTGCTTCCTTTTTGAAACAAAAAAAAGGAGAATTTCTGCAATTTTGTTCCAAAATAAGGGGAATTTCTGCATTTTTGCGCCAAAATAAGGAAAATTTCTGCCTTTTTGGCACAAAAAAGGAGGAATTTCAGTCTTTTTGCCCTAAAATAAGGGTAATTTCTGCACATTTGGCACCAAGTATGCGGTGTTTCTGCATTTTTGACCCGAAATAAGGGGTATTTCTGCAATTTTGCCCCAAAATAAGAGAAATTTTTGCAATTTTGTCCAAAAAAGGAAATGTCAGCAATTTTGCCCCACAATAGGGGAATTTCTGCCTTTTTGCCCCAAAATTATGGGAATTTCTGAATTTTTGCTCCAAAATTAGAAGCATTACTGCATTCTTACCCCATAATAAAAGAAATTTCTGCAATTTGCCTCAAAATAAAGGAAAATTCTGCAATTTTGTCCCAAAATAGGTATATTTCTGCATTTTTGCCCCAAAATAATAGGGATTTTTGCCTTTTTGCCCCAAAATTAGTGAAATTTCTGAATTTTGCCCCAAAATTAGCAGCATTACTGCATTTTTGCTCCAAAATATGGGAAATTTCTGAAATTTTGTTCCAAAATAAGGGAAATTTCTGCCTTTTTACCCCAAAATAATGGGAATTTCTGCATTTTTGCCACAAAATAAGGGAAGTTTCTGAAATTTTATCTTAAAATAAGTTTAATTTCTATCCTTTTGCCACAAAATAAGGGAAATTTCTGCCTATTTGGCCCAAAATAAGGGGAATTTCTGCATTTTTGCACAAAATTAAGGGAAATTTCTGCATTTTTGCCCAAAATTAAGGGGAATTTCTGCTTTTTTGCCCTAAAATAAAGAGAATTTCTGCCTTTTTGCCCCAAAATAAGGGTAATTTAGTCTTTTTGACCTAAAATAAGGGTAATTTCTATTTTTGGCCTAAAATAATAAGAATTTCTGTCTTTTTGCCCTAAAATAAGAAAAATTTCTGCATTTTTGCTCGAAAATAAGGGGAATTTCAGCATTTTTGCCCCAAAATAAGGGGAATTTCTGCCTTTTTGCCCCAAAATTAGGGGAATTTCTGCCTTTTTGCCCCCAAATTAGGTGCATTACTGTGTTTTTGCCCCAAAATAATGGAAATTTCTGCATTTATTGCCAAAATTATGTGGAATTTCTGCCTTTTTCCTCTAAAATAAGAAGAATTTCTGCCTTTTTGGCACAAAATAAAAGAAATTTAAGGCTTTTTCCCTAAAATAAGGGTAAGTTCTGGAATTTGCCCCCAAAAAAGCGTAATTTCTGCCCTTTTGCCTTGAAATAAAAGGAATTTCTGTATTTTTGCCACAAGATAAAAGAAAATTTCTGCAATTTTGCTTAAAAATAAGGGAAATTTCTGCAATTTTGTCCCAAAAAAAAATTTCATTAATTTCCCCCACAATAAGGGGAATTTCTGTCTTTTTGCCTCAAAATTAACGGAATTTCTGATTTTTGCCCCAAAATTAGAAGCATTACAGAATTTTTGCCACAAAATAAGGGAAATTTCAACAATTTGCCTCAAAAAAGAAGAATTTTCTGCCTTTTTGACCCAAAAAAGGGAAATTTCTGAATTTTTGCCCCCAAATAAGTGGAATTTCTGCCTTTTTGCCCCAAAATTAGTGGAATTTCTAAATTTTGCCCCAAAATTAGAAGCATTAGTGCATTTTTGCTTAAAAATATGGGAAATTTTTGCAATTTTGTTCCAAAATAAAAGAAATTTCTGCCTTTCTACCCTAAAATAATGGGAATTTCTTCATTTTTGCCACAAAATAAGGTAAATATCTGCAATATTATCTTAAAATAAGTTAAATTTCTATACTTTTGCCTCAAATAAGGAAAATTCCTGCCTTTTTAGCCCCAAGTAAAGGGAAATTTTGCATTTTTGCCCCAAATTAAGGGAAATTTCTGCATTTTTGCCCAAAAATAAGGGTAATTTCTTTATTTTTGGCCTAAAATAAGGGGAATTTCTGCCTTTTTGCCCCATAATAAGGGAAATTTATGCAATTTTGCACCAAAATAAGGGAATTTTCTTCATTTTTGCTCCAAAATAGAGGGAATTTCTGCCTTTTTGCCCCAATATGAGGAGAATTTCTGCCTGTTTGCCCCCAAATAAAAGGAATTTCTGCTTTTTTGCCACAAAATAATAGGAATTTCTGCCTTTTTGCCACAAAATTAATGAAATTTCTGAATTTTGTCACAAAATTATTGAAATTTCTGAATTTTGCACCAAAATTAGAAGCATTACTGTTTTTTTGCCCCAAAATATGGGAAATTTCTGCAATTTTGTTACAAAATAAGGGAAATTTCAGCAATTTGCCTCGAAAAAGAAGAATTTTCTGCCTTTTTGACCCAAACAAAGGAAATTTCTCAATTTTTGCTCCCAAATAAGTGGAATTTCTGCCTTTTTGCCCCAAAATTAGTGGAATTTCTAAATTTTGCCCCAAAATTAGAAGCATTAGTGCATTTTTGCCCAAAAATATGGGAAATTTCTGTAATTTTGTTCCAAAATAAAGGGAATTTCTGCCTTTCTACCTCAAAATAATGGGAATTTCTTCATTTTTGCCACAAAATATGGTAAATTTCTGCAATATTATCCTAAAATAAGTTAAATTTCTATACTTTTGCCCCAAAATAAAAGAAATTCTTGCCTTTGTAGCCCCAAATAAGAGGAATTTCTGCATTTTTGCCCCAAATTAAGGGAAATTTCTGCATTTTTCCCCAAAAATAAGGGTAATTTCTGTATTTTTGGCCTAAAATATGGGGAAATTCTGCATTTTTGCCCCAAAATAAGGGGAATTCCTTGATTTTTGTCCTGTATTAAGGAAAATTTCTGCATTTTTGCTCCAAACTAAGGTGAATTTCTGCAATTTTTCCCCCAAATTATGGGAATTTCTTTAATTTTGCCCCAAATAAGGGGAATTTCTGCAATTTTGCCCTAAAATTAGGGGAATTTCTGCAATTTTGCCCCAAAATAAGGGAAATTTCTGTAATTTTTCCCCAAAATTAGGGGAATTTATGCCTTTTTGCCACATAATAAGGGAAATTTATGCAATTTTGCACCAAAATAAGGGAATTTTCTTCATTTTTGCTCCAAAATAAAGGGAATTGCTTCCTTTTTGAAACAAAAAAACGAGAATTTCTGCAATTTTGTTCCAAAATAAGGGGAATTTCTGCATTTTTGCGCCAAAATAAGGAAAATTTCTGCCTTTTTGGCACAAAAAAGGGGGAATTTCAGTCTTTTTGCCCTAAAATAAGGGTAATTTCTGCACATTTGACACCAAGTATGCGGTGTTTCTGCATTTTTGACCCGAAATAAGGGGTATTTCTTCAATTTTGCCCCAAAATAAGAGAAATTTTTGCAATTTTGTCCCAAAAAAGGGTAATTTCAGCAATTTTGCCCCACAATAAGGGGAATTTCTGCCTTTTGCCCCAAAATAAGGGGAATTTCTGCATTTATGCCAAAAAATTAGAGGCATTACTGTGTTTTTGCCCCAAAATAACTGAAATTTCTGCATTTTTCCCCAAAATTAATTGGAATTTCTGCCTTTTTGACCTAAAATAAGAAGAATTTCTGCTTTTTTGGCACAAAATAAGGGGAATTTCAGTCTTCTTCCCTTAAATAAGTTTAATTTCTGCAATTTGCCCCCAAATTAGCAGAATTTCTGCCTTTTTGACCTAAAATGAGGGGAATTTCTGGATTTTTGTCCCATGATAAGGAAAATTTCTGCAAATTTGCCCAAAAATAAAGGAAATTTCTTCCTTTTTGCCCCAATATGAAGAGAATTTCTGCCTTTTTGCCCCCAAATAAAAGGAATTTATGCATTTTTTCCCCAAAATAATAGGAATTTCTGCCTTTTTGCCCCAAAATTAGTTAAATTTCTGAATGTTGTTCCAAAATAAGTAAAATTTCTGAATTTTGCCAAAAATTAGAAGCATTACTGCTTTTTTGCCCCAAAATATGGGAAATTTTTGCAATTTTGTTCCAAAATAAGGGAAATTTCTGCCTTTTTACCCCAAAATAATGGGAATTTCTGCATTTTTTGCCACAAAATAAGGGAAGTTTCGGCAATTTTATCTTAAAATAAGTTAAATTTCTATCCTTTTGCCTCAAAATAAGGGAAATTTCTGCCTATTTGGCCCAAAATAAGGTGAATTTCTGCATTTTTGCCCAAAATTCAGGGGAATTTCTGCCTTTTTGCCCTAAAATAAGAGGAATTTCTGCCTTTTTGCCCCAAAACAAAATGAATTTAGTCTTTTTGGCCTAAAATAAGGGTAATTTCTATTTTTGGCCCAAAATATTGGAATTTCTTTCTTTTTGCTCTAAAATAAGGAAAATTTCTGCATTTTTGCTCCAAAATAAGGGGAATTTCAGCATTTTTGCCCCAAAATAAGGTGAATTTCTGCCATTTTGCCTCAAAATTAGGGGAATTTTTGCCTTTTTGCCAGCAAATTAGGTGCATTACTGTCTTTTTTTAAAAAATAAGGAAAATTTCTGCATTTTTGCCCAAAATTAAGTGGAATTTCTGATTTTTGCCCTAAAATAAAAAGAATTTCTGCCTTTAAAGCAAAAAATAAGGGCAATGTCAGTCTTTTGCCCTAAAATAAGGGTAATTTCTGCAATTTGCCCCCTAATAAGTGGAATTTCTGCCTTTATGACCTGAAAGAAGGGAAATTTCTAACATTTTTGCCCAAGATAAGGGATATTTCTGCAATTTTATCCCAAAATAGGGGAAATTTTTGCAATTTTGTCCAAAAAATGGAAATGTCAGTAATTTTGCCCCACAATAGGGGAATTTCTGCCTTTTTGCCCCAAAATTAGTGAAATTTCTGAATTTTGCCCCAAAATTAGCAGCATTACTGCATTTTTGCCCCAAAATATGTGAAATTTCTGCAATTTTGTTCCAAAATAAGGGAAATTTCTGCCTTTTTACCCCAAAATAATGGGAATTTCTGCATTTTTGCCAAAAAATAAGGGAAATTTCTGCAATTTTATGCTAAAATATGTTAAATTTCTATCCTTTTGCCTCAAAATAAGGGAAATTTCTGCTTATTTGGCCCAAAATAAGGGGAATTTCTGCATTTTTACCCAAAATTAAGGGAAATTTCTGCATTTTTGCCCAAAATTAAGGGGAATTTCTGCCTTTTTGCCCTAAAATAAGGGGAATTTCTGCCTTTTTGCCGCAAAATACGGGAATTTAGTATTTTTGGCCTAAAATAAGGGTAATTTCTATTTTTGGCATAAAATAATGAGAATTTCTGTCTTTTTGCCCTAAAATAGGGAAATTTCTGCATTTTTGTTCCAAAATAAGGTGAATTTTAGCATTTTTGCCCCAAAATAAGTGGAATTTCTGCCTTTTTGCCCCAAAATTAAGGGAATTTCTGACTTTTTGCCCCCAAATTAGGTGCATTACTGTCTTTTTGCCCCAAAATAATGGAAATTTCTGCATTTTTGGCCAAAATTATGTGGAATTTCTGCATTTTTGCTCTAAAATAAGAAGAATTTCTGCCTTTTTAGCACATAATAAGAGGAATTTCAGGCTTATTCCCTAAAATAAGGTTAATTTCTGGAATTTGCCCCCAAAAAAGCGTAATTTCTGCTCTTTTGCCCAGAAATAAAAGGAATTTCTGTATTTTTGCCACAAGATAAAGGAAATTTCTGCAATTTTGCTTAAAAATAAGGAAAATCTCTGCAATTTTGTCCCAAATAAAGGAAATTTCATTAATTTCCCCCACAATAAGGGAAATTTCTGTCTTTTTGCCCCAAAATTAACGGAATTTCTGATTTTTGCTCCAAAATTAGAAGCATTACAGAATTTTTGCCACAAAATAAGGGAAATTTCTGCAATTTTCCTCAAAAAAGAAGAATTTTCTGCCCTTTTGACCCAAAAAAGGGAAATTTCTGAATTTTTGCTCCCAAATAGGTGGAATTTCTGCCTTTTTGCCCCAAAATTAGTGGAATTTTTAAATTTTGCCCCAAAATTAGAAGCATTAGTGCATTTTTGCCCAAAAATATGGGAAATTTCTGCAATTTTGTTCCAAAATAAAGGGAATTTCTGCCTTTCTACCCCAAAATAATGGGAATTTCTTCATTTTTGCCACAAAATAAGGTAAATTTCTGCAATATTATTCTAAAATAAGTTAAATTTTTATACTTTTGCCTCAAAATAAGCAAAATTCCTGCCTTTTAGGCCACAAGTAAGGGGAATTTCTGCATTTTTGCCCCAAATTATGGGAAATTTCTGCATTTTTGCCCAAATATAAGGGTAATTTCTTTATTTTGGGCCTAAAATAAGGGGAATTTCTGCATTTTTGCCCGAAATTAAGGGGAATTTCTGTATTTTTGCCCTGTATTAAGGAAAATTTTTGCATTTTTGCTCCAAAATAAGGGGAATTTCTGCAATTTTTTCCCAAAATTAGGGGAATTTCTGTAATTTTGCCCCACATAAGTGAAATTTCTGCAATTTTGCCCTAAAATTAGGGGAATTTCTGCCTTTTTGCCCCATAATAAGGGAAATTTATGCAATTTTGCACCAAAATAAGGGAATTTTCTTCATTTTTGCTCCAAAATAAAGGGAATTTCTGCCTTTTTGCCCCAAAATGAGGAGAATTTCTGCAATTTTGCCCCCAAATAAAAGGAATTTCTTCATTTTTGCCACAAAATAATAGGAATTTCTGCCTTTTTGCCCCAAAATTTGTGAAATTTCTGAATTTTGTCCCAAAATTAGTGAAATTTCTGAATTTTGCACCTAAAATAGAAGCATTACTGCTTTTTTGCCCCAAAATATGGGAAATTTCTGCAATTTTGTTACAAAATAAATGAAATTTCTATTATTTTACCACAACATAATGGGAATTTCTGCATTTTTGCCACAAAATAAGAGAAGTTTCTGCAATTTTATCCTAAAATAAGTTAAATTTCTAAACTTTTGCCTCAAAATAAGGGAAATTTCTGCCTCTTTGGCCAAAAATAAGGAAAATTTCTGACTTTTTGCCAGAAATTAAGGAAAATTTCTGCATTTTTGCACAAAATTAAGTGGAATTTCTGATTTTTGCACTAAAATAAAAAGAATTTCTTTCTTTAAGGAGAAAAATAAGGAGAATTTCAGTCTTTTGCCCTAAAATAAGGGTAATTTCTGCAATTTGCCCCCTAATAAGTGGAATTTCTGCCTTTATGACCTGAAAGAAGGGGAATTTCTAACATTTTTGCCCAAGATAAGGTGAATTTCTGCAATTTTATCCCAAAATAGGGGAAATTTTTGCAATTTTGTCCAAAAAAGGAAATGTCAGCAATTTTGCCCCACAATAGGGGAATTTCTGCCTTTTTGCCCCAAAATTAGGGGAATTTCTGAATTTTTGCTCCAAAATTAGAAGCATTACTGCATTTTTGCTCCAAAATATGGGAAATTTCTGCAATTTTGTTACAAAATAAGGGAAATTTCAGCAATTTGCCTCGAAAAAGAAGAATTTTCTGCCTTTTTGACCCAAAAAAAGGAAATTTCTCAATTTTTGCTCCCAAATAAGTGGAATTTCTGCTTTTTGCCCCAAAATTAGTGGAATTTCTAAATTTTGCCCCAAAATTAGAAGCATTAGTGCATTTTTGCCCAAAAATATGGGAAATTTCTGTAATTTTGTTCCAAAATGAAGGGAATTTCTGCCTTTCTACCCCAAAATAATGGGAATTTCTTCATTTTTGCCACAAAATACGGTAAATTTCTGCAATATTATCCTAAAATAAGTTAAATTTCTATACTTTTGCCCCAAAATAAAAGAAATTCCTGCCTTTGTAGCCCCAAATAAGAGGAATTTCTGCATTTTTGCCCCAAATTAAGGGAAATTTCTGCATTTTTCCCCAAAAATAAGGGTAATATCTGTATTTTTGGCCTAAAATATGGGGAATTTCTGCATTTTTGCCCCAAAATAAGGGGAATTCCTTGATTTTTGTCCTGTATTAAGGAAAATTTCTGCATTTTTGCTCCAAACTAAGGTGAATTTCTGCAATTTTTCCCCCAAATTATGGGAATTTCTGTAATTTTGCCCCAAATATGGGGAATTTCTGCAATTTTGCCCTAAAATTAGGGGAATTTCTGCAATTTTGCCCCAAAATAAGGGAAATTTCTGTAATTTATCCCCAAAATTAGGGGAATTTATGCCATTTTGCAACATAATAAGGGAAATTTATGCAATTTTGCACCAAAATAAGGGAATTTTCTTCATTTTTGCTCCAAAATAAAGGGAATTGCTTCCTTTTTGAAACAAAAAAAGGAGAATTTCTGCAATTTTGTTCCAAAATAAGGGGAATTTCTGCATTTTTGCGCCAAAATAAGGAAAATTTCTGCCTTTTTGGCACAAAAAAGGAGGAATTTCAGTCTTTTTGCCCTAAAATAAGGGTAATTTCTGCACATTTGACACCAAGTATGCGGTGTTTCTGCATTTTTGACCCGAAATAAGGGGTATTTCTGCAATTTTGCCCCAAAATAAGAGAAATTTTTGCAATTTTGTCCAAAAAAGGAAATGTCAGCAATTTTGCCCCACAATAGGGGAATTTCTGCCTTTTTGCCCCAAAATTAGGGGAATTTCTGAATTTTTGCTCCAAAATTAGAAGCATTACTGCATTTTTACCCCATAATAAAAGAAATTTCTGCAATTTGCCTCAAAATAAAGGAAAATTCTGCAATTTTGTCCCAAAATAGGGATATTTCTGCATTTTTGCCCCAAAATAATAGAATTTTTTGCCTTTTTGCCCCAAAATTAGTGAAATTTCTGAATTTTGCCCCAAAATTAGCAGCATTACTGCATTTTTGCTCCAAAATATGGGAAATTTCTGAAATTTTGTTCCAAAATAAGGGAAATTTCTGCCTTTTTACCCCAAAATAATGGGAATTTCTGCATTTTTGCCACAAAATAAGGGAAGTTTCTGAAATTTTATCTTAAAATAAGTTTAATTTCTATCCTTTTGCCACAAAATAAGGGAAATTTCTGCCTATTTGGCCCAAAATAAGGGGAATTTCTGCATTTTTGCACAAAATTAAGGGAAATTTCTGCATTTTTGCCCAAAATTAAGGGGAATTTCTGCTTTTTTGCCCTAAAATAAAGAGAATTTCTGCCTTTTTGCCCCAAAATAAGGGTAATTTAGTCTTTTTGACCTAAAATAAGGGTAATTTCTATTTTTGGCCTAAAATAATAAGAATTTCTGTCTTTTTGCCCTAAAATAAGGAAAATTTCTGCATTTTTGCTCGAAAATAAGGGGAATTTCAGCATTTTTGCCCCAAAATAAAGGAAATTTCTGCCTTTTTGCCCCAAAATTAGGGGAATTTCTGCCTTTTTGCCCCCAAATTAGGTGCATTACTGTGTTTTTGCCCCAAAATAATGGAAATTTCTGCATTTATTGCCAAAATTATGTGGAATTTCTGCCTTTTTCCTCTAAAATAAGAAGAATTTCTGCCTTTTTGGCACAAAATAAAAGAAATTTAAGGCTTTTTCCCTAAAATAAGGGTAAGTTCTGGAATTTGCCCCCAAAAAAGCGTAATTTCTGCCCTTTTGCCTTGAAATAAAAGGAATTTCTGTATTTTTGCCACAAGATAAAGGAAATTTCTGCAATTTTGCTTAAAAATAAGGGAAATTTCTGCAATTTTGTCCCAAAAAATAATTTCATTAATTTCCCCCACAATAAGGGGAATTTCTGTCTTTTTGCCCCAAAATTAACGGAATTTCTGATTTTTGCCCCCAAATTAGAAGCATTACAGAATTTTTGCCACAAAATAAGGGAAATTTCAACAATTTGCCTCAAAAAAGAAGAATTTTCTGCCTTTTTGACCCAAAAAAGGGAAATTTTCTGAATTTTTGCCCCCAAATAAGTGGAATTTCTGCCTTTTTGCCCCAAAATTAGTGGAATTTCTAATTTTTGCCCCAAAATTAGAAGCATTAGTACATTTTTGCTTAAAAATATGGGAAATTTCTGCAATTTTGTTCCAAAATAAAAGAAATTTCTGCCTTTCTACCCCAAAATAATGGGAATTTCTTCATTTTTGCCACAAAATAAGGTAAATATCTGCAATATTATCCTAAAATAAGTTAAATTTCTATACTTTTGCCTCAAAATAAGGGAAATTCCTGTTTTTTTAGCCCCAAGTAAGGGGAATTTTTGCATTTTTGCCCCAAATTAAGGAAAATTTCTGCATTTTTGCCCAAAAATAAGGGTAATTTCTTTATTTTTGGCCTAAAATAAGGGGAATTTCTGCCTGTTTGCCCCCAAATAATAGGAATTTCTGCTTTTTTGCCACAAAATAATAGGAATTTCTGCCTTTTTGCCCCAAAATTAGTGAAATTTCTGAATTTTGTCCCAAAATTAGTGAAATTTCTGAATTTTGCACCAAAATTAGAAGCATTACTGTTTTTTTGCCCCAAAATATGGGAAATTTCTGCAATTTTGTTACAAAATAAGGGAAATTTCAGCAATTTGCCTCGAAAAAGAAGAATTTTCTGCCTTTTTGACCCAAAAAAAGGAAATTTCTCAATTTTTGCTCCCAAATAAGTGGAATTTCTGCCTTTTTGCCCCAAAATTAGTGGAATTTCTAAATTTTGCCCCAAAATTAGAAGCATTAGTGCATTTTTGCCCAAAAATATGGGAAATTTCTGTAATTTTGTTCCAAAATAAAGGGAATTTCTGCCTTTCTACCCCAAAATAATGGGAATTTCTTCATTTTTGCCACAAAATACGGTAAATTTCTGCAATATTATCCTAAAATAAGTTAAATTTCTATACTTTTGCCCCAAAATAAAAGAAATTCCTGCCTTTGTAGCCCCAAATAAGAGGAATTTCTGCATTTTTGCCCCAAATTAAGGGAAATTTCTGCATTTTTCCCCAAAAATAAGGGTAATATCTGTATTTTTGGCCTAAAATATGGGGAATTTCTGCATTTTTGCCCCAAAATAAGGGGAATTCCTTGATTTTTGTCCTGTATTAAGGAAAATTTCTGCATTTTTGCTCCAAACTAAGGTGAATTTCTGCAATTTTTCCCCCAAATTATGGGAATTTCTGTAATTTTGCCCCAAATATGGGGAATTTCTGCAATTTTGCCCTAAAATTAGGGGAATTTCTGCAATTTTGCCCCAAAATAAGGGAAATTTCTGTAATTTATCCCCAAAATTAGGGGAATTTATGCCTTTTTGCAACATAATAAGGGAAATTTATGCAATTTTGCACCAAAATAAGGGAATTTTCTTCATTTTTGCTCCAAAATAAAGGGAATTGCTTCCTTTTTGAAACAAAAAAAGGAGAATTTCTGCAATTTTGTTCCAAAATAAGGGGAATTTCTGCATTTTTGCGCCAAAATAAGGAAAATTTCTGCCTTTTTGGCACAAAAAAGGAGGAATTTCAGTCTTTTTGCCCTAAAATAAGGGTAATTTCTGCACATTTGGCACCAAGTATGCGGTGTTTCTGCATTTTTGACCCGAAATAAGGGGTATTTCTGCAATTTTGCCCCAAAATAAGAGAAATTTTTGCAATTTTGTCCAAAAAAGGAAATGTCAGCAATTTTGCCCCACAATAGGGGAATTTCTGCCTTTTTGCCCCAAAATTATGGGAATTTCTGAATTTTTGCTCCAAAATTAGAAGCATTACTTCATTCTTACCCCATAATAAAAGAAATTTCTGCAATTTGCCTCAAAATAAAGGAAAATTCTGCAATTTTTTCCCAAAATAGGGATATTTCTGCATTTTTGCCCCAAAATAATAGGGATTTTTGCCTTTTTGCCCCAAAATTAGTGAAATTTCTGAATTTTGCCCCAAAATTAGCAGCATTACTGCATTTTTGCTCCAAAATATGGGAAATTTCTGAAATTTTGTTCCAAAATAAGGGAAATTTCTGCCTTTTTACCCCAAAATAATGGGAATTTCTGCATTTTTGCCACAAAATAAGGGAAGTTTCTGAAATTTTATCTTAAAATAAGTTTAATTTCTATCCTTTTGCCACAAAATAAGGGAAATTTCTGCCTATTTGGCCTAAAATAAGGGGAATTTCTGCATTTTTGCACAAAATTAAGGGAAATTTCTGCATTTTTGCCCAAAATTAAGGGGAATTTCTGCTTTTTTGCCCTAAAATAAAGAGAATTTCTGCCTTTTTGCCCCAAAATAAGGGTAATTTAGTCTTTTTGACCTAAAATAAGGGTAATTTCTATTTTTGGCCTAAAATAATAAGAATTTCTGTCTTTTTGCCCTAAAATAAGGAAAATTTCTGCATTTTTGCTCGAAAATAAGGGGAATTTCAGCATTTTTGCCCCAAAATAAAGGAAATTTCTGCCTTTTTGCCCCAAAATTAGGGGAATTTCTGCCTTTTTGCCCCCAAATTAGGTGCATTACTGTGTTTTTGCCCCAAAATAATGGAAATTTCTTCATTTATTGCCAAAATTATGTGGAATTTCTGCCTTTTTCCTCTAAAATAAGAAGAATTTCTGCCTTTTTGGCACAAAATAAAAGAAATTTAAGGCTTTTTCCCTAAAATAAGGGTAAGTTCTGGAATTTGCCCCCAAAAAAGCGTAATTTCTGCCCTTTTGCCTTGAAATAAAAGGAATTTCTGTATTTTTGCCACAAGATAAAGGAAATTTCTGCAATTTTGCTTAAAAATAAGGGAAATTTCTGCAATTTTGTCCCAAAAAAAAATTTCATTAATTTCCCCCACAATAAGGGGAATTTCTGTCTTTTTGCCCCAAAATTAACGGAATTTCTGATTTTTGCCCTAAAATTAGAAGCATTACAGAATTTTGGCCACAAAATAAGGGAAATTTCAACAATTTGCCTCAAAAAAAAAGAATTTTCTGCCTTTTTGACCCAAAAAAGGGAAAATTTCTGAATTTTTGCCCCCAAATAAGTGGAATTTCTACATTTTTGCCCCAAAATTAGTGGAATTTCTAATTTTTGCCCCAAAATTAGAAGCATTAGTACATTTTTGCTTAAAAATATGGGAAATTTCTGCAATTTTGTTCCAAAATAAAAGAAATTTCTGCCTTTCTACCCCAAAATAATGGGAATTTCTTCATTTTTGCCACAAAATAAGGTAAATATCTGCAATATTATCCTAAAATAAGTTAAATTTCTATACTTTTGCCTCAAAATAAGGGAAATTCCTGCCTTTTTAGCCCCAAGTAAGGGGAATTTTTGCATTTTTGCCCCAAATTAAGGAAAATTTCTGCATTTTTGCCCAAAAATAAGGGTAATATCTGTATTTTTGGCCTAAAATAAGGGGAATTTCTGCCTTTTTGCCCCATAATAAGGGAAATTTATGCAATTTTGCACCAAAATAAGGGAATTTTCTTCATTTTTGCTCCAAAATAGAGGGAATTTCTGCCTTTTTGCCCCAATATGAGGAGAATTTCTGCCTGTTTGCCCCCAAATAATAGGAATTTCTGCTTTTTTGCCACAAAATAATAGGAATTTCTGCTTTTTTGCCCCAAAATTAGTGAAATTTCTGAATTTTGTCCCAAAATTAGTGAAATTTCTGAATTTTGCACCAAAATTAGAAGCATTACTGTTTTTTTGCCCCAAAATATGGGAAATTTCTGCAATTTTGTTACAAAATAAGGGAAATTTCAGCAATTTGCCTCGAAAAAGAAGAATTTTCTGCCTTTTTGACCCAAAAAAAGGAAATTTCTCAATTTTTGCTCCCAAATAAGTGGAATTTCTGCCTTTTTGCCCCAAAATTAGTGGAATTTCTAAATTTTGCCCCAAAATTAGAAGCATTAGTGCATTTTTGCCCAAAAATATGGGAAATTTCTGTAATTTTGTTCCAAAATAAAGGGAATTTCTGCCTTTCTACCCCAAAATAATTGGAATTTCTTCATTTTTGCCACAAAATACGGTAAATTTCTGCAATATTATCCTAAAATAAGTTAAATTTCTATACTTTTGCCCCAAAATAAAAGAAATTCCTGCCTTTGTAGCCCCAAATAAGAGGAATTTCTGCATTTTTGCCCCAAATTAAGGGAAATTTCTGCATTTTTCCCCAAAAATAAGGGTAATATCTGTATTTTTGGCCTAAAATATGGGGAATTTCTGCATTTTTGCCCCAAAATAAGGGGAATTCCTTGATTTTTGTCCTGTATTAAGGAAAATTTCTGCATTTTTGCTCCAAACTAAGGTGAATTTCTGCAATTTTTCCTCTAAATTATGGGAATTTCTGTAATTTTGCCCCAAATATGGGGAATTTCTGCAATTTTGCCCTAAAATTAGGGGAATTTCTGCAATTTTGCCCCTAAATAAGGGAAATTTCTGTAATTTATCCCCAAAATTATGGGAATTTATGCCTTTTTGCAACATAATAAGGGAAATTTATGCAATTTTGCACCAAAATAAGGGAATTTTTTTCATTTTTGCTCCAAAATAAAGGGAATTGCTTCCTTTTTGAAACAAAAAAAGGAGAATTTCTGCAATTTTGTTCCAAATTAAGATGAATTTCTGCATTTTTGCGCCAAAATAAGGAAAATTTCTGCCTTTTTGGCACAAAAAAGGAGGAATTTCAGTCTTTTTGCCCTAAAATAAGGGTAATTTCTGCACATTTGACACCAAGTATGCGGTGTTTCTGCATTTTTGACCCGAAATAAGGGGTATTTCTGCAATTTTGCCCCAAAATAAGAGAAATTTTTGCAATTTTGTCCAAAAAAGGAAATGTCAGCAATTTTGCCCCACAATAGGGGAATTTCTGCCTTTTTGCCCCAAAATTAGGGGAATTTCTGAATTTTTGCTCCAAATTAGAAGCATTACTGCATTTTTACCCCATAATAAAAGAAATTTCTGCAATTTGCCTCAAAATAAAGGAAAATTCTGCAATTTTGACCCAAAATAGGGATATTTCTGCATTTTTGCCCCAAAATAATAGGGATTTTTGCCTTTTTGCCCCAAAATTAGTGAAATTTCTGAATTTTGCCCCAAAATTAGCAGCATTACTGCATTTTTGCTCCAAAATATGGGAAATTTCTGAAATTTTGTTCCAAAATAAGGGAAATTTCTGCCTTTTTACCCCAAAATAATGGGAATTTCTGCATTTTTGCCACAAAATAAGGGAAGTTTCTGAAATTTTATCTTAAAATAAGTTTAATTTCTATCCTTTTGCCACAAAATAAGGGAAATTTCTGCCTATTTGGCCCAAAATAAGGGGAATTTCTGCATTTTTGCACAAAATTAAGGGAAATTTCTGCATTTTTGCCCAAAATTAAGGGGAATTTCTGCTTTTTTGCCCTAAAATAAAGAGAATTTCTGCCTTTATGCCCCAAAATAAGGGTAATTTAGTCTTTTTGACCTAAAATAAGGGTAATTTCTATTTTTGGCCTAAAATAATAAGAATTTCTGTCTTTTTGCCCTAAAATAAGGAAAATTTCTGCATTTTTGCTCGAAAATAAGGGGAATTTCAGCATTTTTGCCCCAAAATAAAGGAAATTTCTGCCTTTTTGCCCCAAAATTAGGGGAATTTCTGCCTTTTTGCCCCCAAATTAGGTGCATTACTGTGTTTTTGCCCCAAAATAATGGAAATTTCTGCATTTATTGCCAAAATTATGTGGAATTTCTGCCTTTTTCCTCTAAAATAAGAAGAATTTCTGCCTTTTTGGCACAAAATAAAAGAAATTTAAGGCTTTTTCCCTAAAATAAGGGTAAGTTCTGGAATTTGCCCCCAAAAAAGCGTAATTTCTGCCCTTTTGCCTTGAAATAAAAGGAATTTCTGTATTTTTGCCACAAGATAAAGGAAATTTCTGCAATTTTGCTTAAAAATAAGGGAAATTTCTGCAATTTTGTCCCAAAAAAAAAATTTCATTAATTTCCCCCACAATAAGGGGAATTTCTGTCTTTTTGCCCCAAAATTAACGGAATTTCTGATTTTTGCCCCAAAATTAGAAGCATTACAGAATTTTGGCCACAAAATAAGGGAAATTTCAACAATTTGCCTCAAAAAAAAAGAATTTTCTGCCTTTTTGACCCAAAAAAGGGAAAATTTCTGAATTTTTGCCCCCAAATAAGTGGAATTTCTGCCTTTTTGCCCCAAAATTAGTGGAATTTCTAATTTTTGCCCCAAAATTAGAAGCATTAGTACATTTTTGCTTAAAAATATGGGAAATTTCTGCAATTTTGTTCCAAAATAAAAGAAATTTCTGCCTTTCTACCCCAAAATAATGGGAATTTCTTCATTTTTGCCACAAAATAAGGTAAATATCTGCAATATTATCCTAAAATAAGTTAAATTTCTATACTTTTGCCTCAAAATAAGGGAAATTCCTGCCTTTTTAGCCCCAAGTAAGGGGAATTTTTGCATTTTTGCCCCAAATTAAGGAAAATTTCTGCATTTTTGCCCAAAAATAAGGGTAATTTCTGTATTTTTGGCCTAAAATAAGGGGAATTTCTGCCTTTTTGCCCCATAATAAGGGAAATTTATGCAATTTTGCACCAAAATAAGGGAATTTTCTTCATTTTTGCTCCAAAATAGAGGGAATTTCTGCCTTTTTGCCCCAATATGAGGAGAATTTCTGCCTGTTTGCCCCCAAATAATAGGAATTTCTGCTTTTTTGCCACAAAATAATAGGAATTTCTGCTTTTTTGCCCCAAAATTAGTGAAATTTCTGAATTTTGTCCCAAAATTAGTGAAATTTCTGAATTTTGCACCAAAATTAGAAGCATTACTGTTTTTTTGCCCCAAAATATGGGAAATTTCTGCAATTTTGTTACAAAATAAGGGAAATTTCAGCAATTTGCCTCGAAAAAGAAGAATTTTCTGCCTTTTTGACCCAAAAAAAGGAAATTTCTCAATTTTTGCTCCCAAATAAGTGGAATTTCTGCCTTTTTGCCCCAAAATTAGTGGAATTTCTAAATTTTGCCCCAAAATTAGAAGCATTAGTGCATTTTTGCCCAAAAATATGGGAAATTTCTGTAATTTTGTTCCAAAATAAAGGGAATTTCTGCCTTTCTACCCCAAAATAATTGGAATTTCTTCATTTTTGCCACAAAATACGGTAAATTTCTGCAATATTATCCTAAAATAAGTTAAATTTCTATACTTTTGCCCCAAAATAAAAGAAATTCCTGCCTTTGTAGCCCCAAATAAGAGGAATTTCTGCATTTTTGCCCCAAATTAAGGGAAATTTCTGCATTTTTCCCCAAAAATAAGGGTAATATCTGTATTTTTGGCCTAAAATATGGGGAATTTCTGCATTTTTGCCCCAAAATAAGGGGAATTCCTTGATTTTTGTCCTGTATTAAGGAAAATTTCTGCATTTTTGCTCCAAACTAAGGTGAATTTCTGCAATTTTTCCTCTAAATTATGGGAATTTCTGTAATTTTGCCCCAAATATGGGGAATTTCTGCAATTTTGCCCTAAAATTAGGGGAATTTCTGCAATTTTGCCCCTAAATAAGGGAAATTTCTGTAATTTATCCCCAAAATTATGGGAATTTATGCCTTTTTGCAATATAATAAGGGAAATTTATGCAATTTTGCACCAAAATAAGGGAATTTTTTTCATTTTTGCTCCAAAATAAAGGGAATTGCTTCCTTTTTGAAACAAAAAAAGGAGAATTTCTGCAATTTTGTTCCAAATTAAGATGAATTTCTGCATTTTTGCGCCAAAATAAGGAAAATTTCTGCCTTTTTGGCACAAAAAAGGAGGAATTTCAGTCTTTTTGCCCTAAAATAAGGGTAATTTCTGCACATTTGACACCAAGTATGCGGTGTTTCTGCATTTTTGACCCGAAATAAGGGGTATTTCTGCAATTTTGCCCCAAAATAAGAGAAATTTTTGCAATTTTGTCCAAAAAAGGAAATGTCAGCAATTTTGCCCCACAATAGGGGAATTTCTGCCTTTTTGCCCCAAAATTAGGGGAATTTCTGAATTTTTGCTCCAAAATTAGAAGCATTACTGCATTTTTACCCCATAATAAAAGAAATTTCTGCAATTTGCCTCAAAATAAAGGAAAATTCTGCAATTTTGACCCAAAATAGGGATATTTCTGCATTTTTGCCCCAAAATAATAGGGATTTTTGCCTTTTTGCCCCAAAATTAGTGAAATTTCTGAATTTTGCCCCAAAATTAGCAGCATTACTGCATTTTTGCTCCAAAATATGGGAAATTTCTGAAATTTTGTTCCAAAATAAGGGAAATTTCTGCCTTTTTACCCCAAAATAATGGGAATTTCTGCATTTTTGCCACAAAATAAGGGAAGTTTCTGAAATTTTATCTTAAAATAAGTTTAATTTCTATCCTTTTGCCACAAAATAAGGGAAATTTCTGCCTATTTGGCCCAAAATAAGGGGAATTTCTGCATTTTTGCACAAAATTAAGGGAAATTTCTGCATTTTTGCCCAAAATTAAGGGGAATTTCTGCTTTTTTGCCCTAAAATAAAGAGAATTTCTGCCTTTATGCCCCAAAATAAGGGTAATTTAGTCTTTTTGACCTAAAATAAGGGTAATTTCTATTTTTGGCCTAAAATAATAAGAATTTCTGTCTTTTTGCCCTAAAATAAGGAAAATTTCTGCATTTTTGCTCGAAAATAAGGGGAATTTCAGCATTTTTGCCCCAAAATAAAGGAAATTTCTGCCTTTTTGCCCCAAAATTAGGGGAATTTCTGCCTTTTTGCCCCCAAATTAGGTGCATTACTGTGTTTTTGCCCCAAAATAATGGAAATTTCTGCATTTATTGCCAAAATTATGTGGAATTTCTGCCTTTTTCCTCTAAAATAAGAAGAATTTCTGCCTTTTTGGCACAAAATAAAAGAAATTTAAGGCTTTTTCCCTAAAATAAGGGTAAGTTCTGGAATTTGCCCCCAAAAAAGCGTAATTTCTGCCCTTTTGCCTTGAAATAAAAGGAATTTCTGTATTTTTGCCACAAGATAAAGGAAATTTCTGCAATTTTGCTTAAAAATAAGGGAAATTTCTGCAATTTTGTCCCAAAAAAAAAATTTCATTAATTTCCCCCACAATAAGGGGAATTTCTGTCTTTTTGCCCCAAAATTAACGGAATTTCTGATTTTTGCCCCAAAATTAGAAGCATTACAGAATTTTGGCCACAAAATAAGGGAAATTTCAACAATTTGCCTCAAAAAAAAAGAATTTTCTGCCTTTTTGACCCAAAAAAGGGAAAATTTCTGAATTTTTGCCCCCAAATAAGTGGAATTTCTGCCTTTTTGCCCCAAAATTAGTGGAATTTCTAATTTTTGCCCCAAAATTAGAAGCATTAGTACATTTTTGCTTAAAAATATGGGAAATTTCTGCAATTTTGTTCCAAAATAAAAGAAATTTCTGCCTTTCTACCCCAAAATAATGGGAATTTCTTCATTTTTGCCACAAAATAAGGTAAATATCTGCAATATTATCCTAAAATAAGTTAAATTTCTATACTTTTGCCTCAAAATAAGGGAAATTCCTGCCTTTTTAGCCCCAAGTAAGGGGAATTTTTGCATTTTTGCCCCAAATTAAGGAAAATTTCTGCATTTTTGCCCAAAAATAAGGGTAATTTCTGTATTTTTGGCCTAAAATAAGGGGAATTTCTGCCTTTTTGCCCCATAATAAGGGAAATTTATGCAATTTTGCACCAAAATAAGGGAATTTTCTTCATTTTTGCTCCAAAATAGAGGGAATTTCTGCCTTTTTGCCCCAATATGAGGAGAATTTCTGCCTGTTTGCCCCCAAATAATAGGAATTTCTGCTTTTTTGCCACAAAATAATAGGAATTTCTGCTTTTTTGCCCCAAAATTAGTGAAATTTCTGAATTTTGTCCCAAAATTAGTGAAATTTCTGAATTTTGCACCAAAATTAGAAGCATTACTGTTTTTTTGCCCCAAAATATGGGAAATTTCTGCAATTTTGTTACAAAATAAGGGAAATTTCAGCAATTTGCCTCGAATAAGAAGAATTTTCTGCCTTTTTGACCCAAAAAAAGGAAATTTCTCAATTTTTGCTCCCAAATAAGTGGAATTTCTGCCTTTTTGCCCCAAAATTAGTGGAATTTCTAAATTTTGCCCCAAAATTAGAAGCATTAGTGCATTTTTGCCCAAAAATATGGGAAATTTCTGTAATTTTGTTCCAAAATAAAGGGAATTTCTGCCTTTCTACCCCAAAATAATGGGAATTTCTTCATTTTTGCCACAAAATACGGTAAATTTCTGCAATATTATCCTAAAATAAGTTAAATTTCTATACTTTTGCCCCAAAATAAAAGAAATTCCTGCCTTTGTAGCCTCAAATAAGAGGAATTTCTGCAGTTTTGCCCCAAATTAAGGGAAATTTCTGCATTTTTCCCCAAAAATAAGGGTAATATCTGTATTTTTGGCCTAAAATATGAGGAATTTCTGCATTTTTGCCCCAAAATAAGGGGAATTCCTTGATTTTTGTCCTGTATTAATGAAAATTTCTGCATTTTTGCTCCAAACTAAGGTGAATTTCTGCAATTTTTCCTCTAAATTATGGGAATTTCTGTAATTTTGCCCCAAATATGGGGAATTTCTGCAATTTTGCCCTAAAATTAGGGGAATTTCTGCAATTTTGCCCCTAAATAAGGGAAATTTCTGTAATTTATCCCCAAAATTAGTGGAATTTATGCCTTTTTGCAATATAATAAGGGAAATTTATGCAATTTTGCACCAAAATAAGGGAATTTTTTTCATTTTTGCTCCAAAATAAAGGGAATTGCTTCCTTTTTGAAACAAAAAAGGAGAATTTCTGCAATTTTGTTCCAAATTAAGAGGAATTTCTGCATTTTTGCGCCAAAATAAGGAAAATTTCTGCCTTTTTGGCACAAAAAAGGAGGAATTTCAGTCTTTTTGCCCTAAAATAAGGGTAATTTCTGCACATTTGACACCAAGTATGCGGTGTTTCTGCATTTTTGACCCGAAATAAGGGGTATTTCTGCAATTTTGCCCCAAAATAAGAGAAATTTTTGCAATTTTGTCCAAAAAAGGAAATGTCAGCAATTTTGCCCCACAATAGGGGAATTTCTGCCTTTTTGCCCCAAAATTAGGGGAATTTCTGAATTTTTGCTCCAAAATTAGAAGCATTACTGCATTTTTACCCCATAATAAAAGAAATTTCTGCAATTTGCCTCAAAATAAAGGAAAATTCTGCAATTTTGACCCAAAATAGGGATATTTCTGCATTTTTGCCCCAAAATAATAGGGATTTCTGCCTTTTTGCCCCAAAATTAGTGAAATTTCTGAATTTTGCCCCAAAATTAGCAGCATTACTGCATTTTTGCTCCAAAATATGGGAAATTTCTGAAATTTTGTTCCAAAATAAGGGAAATTTCTGCCTTTTTACCCCAAAATAATGGGAATTTCTGCATTTTTGCCACAAAATAAGGGAAGTTTCTGAAATTTTATCTTAAAATAAGTTTAATTTCTATCCTTTTGCCACAAAATAAGGGAAATTTCTGCCTATTTGGCCCAAAATAAGGGGAATTTCTGCATTTTTGCACAAAATTAAGGGAAATTTCTGCATTTTTGCCCAAAATTAAGGGGAATTTCTGCTTTTTTGCCCTAAAATAAAGAGAATTTCTGCCTTTATGCCCCAAAATAAGGGTAATTTAGTCTTTTTGACCTAAAATAAGGGTAATTTCTATTTTTGGCCTAAAATAATAAGAATTTCTGTCTTTTTGCCCTAAAATAAGGAAAATTTCTGCATTTTTGCTCGAAAATAAGGGGAATTTCAGCATTTTTGCCCCAAAATAAAGGAAATTTCTGCCTTTTTGCCCCAAAATTAGGGGAATTTCTGCCTTTTTGCCCCCAAATTAGGTGCATTACTGTGTTTTTGCCCCAAAATAATGGAAATTTCTGCATTTATTGCCAAAATTATGTGGAATTTCTGCCTTTTTCCTCTAAAATAAGAAGAATTTCTGCCTTTTTGGCACAAAATAAAAGAAATTTAAGGCTTTTTCCCTAAAATAAGGGTAAGTTCTGGAATTTGCCCCCAAAAAAGCGTAATTTCTGCCCTTTTGCCTTGAAATAAAAGGAATTTCTGTATTTTTGCCACAAGATAAAGGAAATTTCTGCAATTTTGCTTAAAAATAAGGGAAATTTCTGCAATTTTGTCCCAAAAAAAAAATTTCATTAATTTCCCCCACAATAAGGGGAATTTCTGTCTTTTTGCCCCAAAATTAACGGAATTTCTGATTTTTGCCCCAAAATTAGAAGCATTACAGAATTTTGGCCACAAAATAAGGGAAATTTCAACAATTTGCCTCAAAAAAAAAGAATTTTCTGCCTTTTTGACCCAAAAAAGGGAAAATTTCTGAATTTTTGCCCCCAAATAAGTGGAATTTCTGCCTTTTTGCCCCAAAATTAGTGGAATTTCTAATTTTTGCCCCAAAATTAGAAGCATTAGTACATTTTTGCTTAAAAATATGGGAAATTTCTGCAATTTTGTTCCAAAATAAAAGAAATTTCTGCCTTTCTACCCCAAAATAATGGGAATTTCTTCATTTTTGCCACAAAATAAGGTAAATATCTGCAATATTATCCTAAAATAAGTTAAATTTCTATACTTTTGCCTCAAAATAAGGGAAATTCCTGCCTTTTTAGCCCCAAGTAAGGGGAATTTTTGCATTTTTGCCCCAAATTAAGGAAAATTTCTGCATTTTTGCCCAAAAATAAGGGTAATTTCTGTATTTTTGGCCTAAAATAAGGGGAATTTCTGCCTTTTTGCCCCATAATAAGGGAAATTTATGCAATTTTGCACCAAAATAAGGGAATTTTCTTCATTTTTGCTCCAAAATAGAGGGAATTTCTGCCTTTTTGCCCCAATATGAGGAGAATTTCTGCCTGTTTGCCCCCAAATAATAGGAATTTCTGCTTTTTTGCCACAAAATAATAGGAATTTCTGCTTTTTTGCCCCAAAATTAGTGAAATTTCTGAATTTTGTCCCAAAATTAGTGAAATTTCTGAATTTTGCACCAAAATTAGAAGCATTACTGTTTTTTTGCCCCAAAATATGGGAAATTTCTGCAATTTTGTTACAAAATAAGGGAAATTTCAGCAATTTGCCTCGAAAAAGAAGAATTTTCTGCCTTTTTGACCCAAAAAAAGGAAATTTCTCAATTTTTGCTCCCAAATAAGTGGAATTTCTGCCTTTTTGCCCCAAAATTAGTGGAATTTCTAAATTTTGCCCCAAAATTAGAAGCATTAGTGCATTTTTGCCCAAAAATATGGGAAATTTCTGCAATTTTGTTCCAAAATAAAAGAAATTTCTGCCTTTCTACCCCAAAATAATGGGAATTTCTTCATTTTTGCCACAAAATAAGGTAAATATCAGCAATATTATCCTAAAATAAGTTAAATTTCTATACTTTTGCCTCAAAATAAGGGAAATTCCTGCCTTTTTAGCCCCAAGTAAGGGGAATTTTTGCATTTTTGCCCCAAATTAAGGAAAATTTCTGCATTTTTGCCCAAAAATAAGGGTAATTTCTGTATTTTTGGCCTAAAATAAGGGGAATTTCTGCCTTTTTGCCCCATAATAAGGGAAATTTATGCAATTTTGCACCAAAATAAGGGAATTTTCTTCATTTTTGCTCCAAAATAGAGGGAATTTCTGCCTTTTTGCCCCAATATGAGGAGAATTTCTGCCTGTTTGCCCCCAAATAATAGGAATTTCTGCTTTTTTGCCACAAAATAATAGGAATTTCTGCTTTTTTGCCCCAAAATTAGTGAAATTTCTGAATTTTGTCCCAAAATTAGTGAAATTTCTGAATTTTGCACCAAAATTAGAAGCATTACTGTTTTTTTGCCCCAAAATATGGGAAATTTCTGCAATTTTGTTACAAAATAAGGGAAATTTCAGCAATTTGCCTCGAAAAAGAAGAATTTTCTGCCTTTTTGACCCAAAAAAAGGAAATTTCTCAATTTTTGCTCCCAAATAAGTGGAATTTCTGCCTTTTTGCCCCAAAATTAGTGGAATTTCTAAATTTTGCCCCAAAATTAGAAGCATTAGTGCATTTTTGCCCAAAAATATGGGAAATTTCTGTAATTTTGTTCCAAAATAAAGGGAATTTCTGCCTTTCTACCCCAAAATAATTGGAATTTCTTCATTTTTGCCACAAAATACGGTAAATTTCTGCAATATTATCCTAAAATAAGTTAAATTTCTATACTTTTGCCCCAAAATAAAAGAAATTCCTGCCTTTGTAGCCCCAAATAAGAGGAATTTCTGCATTTTTGCCCCAAATTAAGGGAAATTTCTGCATTTTTCCCCAAAAATAAGGGTAATATCTGTATTTTTGGCCTAAAATATGGGGAATTTCTGCATTTTTGCCCCAAAATAAGGGGAATTCCTTGATTTTTGTCCTGTATTAAGGAAAATTTCTGCATTTTTGCTCCAAACTAAGGTGAATTTCTGCAATTTTTCCTCTAAATTATGGGAATTTCTGTAATTTTGCCCCAAATATGGGGAATTTCTGCAATTTTGCCCTAAAATTAGGGGAATTTCTGCAATTTTGCCCCTAAATAAGGGAAATTTCTGTAATTTATCCCCAAAATTAGTGGAATTTATGCCTTTTTGCAATATAATAAGGGAAATTTATGCAATTTTGCACCAAAATAAGGGAATTTTTTTCATTTTTGCTCCAAAATAAAGGGAATTGCTTCCTTTTTGAAACAAAAAAAGGAGAATTTCTGCAATTTTGTTCCAAATTAAGATGAATTTCTGCATTTTTGCGCCAAAATAAGGAAAATTTCTGCCTTTTTGGCACAAAAAAGGAGGAATTTCAGTCTTTTTGCCCTAAAATAAGGGTAATTTCTGCACATTTGACACCATGTATGCGGTGTTTCTGCATTTTTGACCCGAAATAAGGGGTATTTCTGCAATTTTGCCCCAAAATAAGAGAAATTTTTGCAATTTTGTCCAAAAAAGGAAATGTCAGCAATTTTGCCCCACAATAGGGGAATTTCTGCCTTTTTGCCCCAAAATTAGGGGAATTTCTGAATTTTTGCTCCAAAATTAGAAGCATTACTGCATTTTTACCCCATAATAAAAGAAATTTCTGCAATTTGCCTCAAAATAAAGGAAAATTCTGCAATTTTGACCCAAAATAGGGATATTTCTGCATTTTTGCCCCAAAATAATAGGGATTTTTGCCTTTTTGCCCCAAAATTAGTGAAATTTCTGAATTTTGCCCCAAAATTAGCAGCATTACTGCATTTTTGCTCCAAAATATGGGAAATTTCTGAAATTTTGTTCCAAAATAAGGGAAATTTCTGCCTTTTTACCCCAAAATAATGGGAATTTCTGCATTTTTGCCACAAAATAAGGGAAGTTTCTGAAATTTTATCTTAAAATAAGTTTAATTTCTATCCTTTTGCCACAAAATAAGGGAAATTTCTGCCTATTTGGCCCAAAATAAGGGGAATTTCTGCATTTTTGCACAAAATTAAGGGAAATTTCTGCATTTTTGCCCAAAATTAAGGGGAATTTCTGCTTTTTTGCCCTAAAATAAAGAGAATTTCTGCCTTTATGCCCCAAAATAAGGGTAATTTAGTCTTTTTGACCTAAAATAAGGGTAATTTCTATTTTTGGCCTAAAATAATAAGAATTTCTGTCTTTTTGCCCTAAAATAAGGAAAATTTCTGCATTTTTGCTCGAAAATAAGGGGAATTTCAGCATTTTTGCCCCAAAATAAAGGAAATTTCTGCCTTTTTGCCCCAAAATTAGGGGAATTTCTGCCTTTTTGCCCCCAAATTGGGTGCATTACTGTGTTTTTGCCCCAAAATAATGGAAATTTCTGCATTTATTGCCAAAATTATGTGGAATTTCTGCCTTTTTCCTCTAAAATAAGAAGAATTTCTGCCTTTTTGGCACAAAATAAAAGAAATTTAAGGCTTTTTCCCTAAAATAAGGGTAAGTTCTGGAATTTGCCCCCAAAAAAGCGTAATTTCTGCCCTTTTGCCTTGAAATAAAAGGAATTTCTGTATTTTTGCCACAAGATAAAGGAAATTTCTGCAATTTTGCTTAAAAATAAGGGAAATTTCGGCAATTTTGTCCCCAAAAAAAATTTCATTAATTTCCCCCACAATAAGGGGAATTTCTGTCTTTTTGCCCCAAAATTAACGGAATTTCTGATTTTTGCCCCAAAATTAGAAGCATTACAGAATTTTTGCCACAAAATAAGGGAAATTTCAACAATTTGCCTCAAAAAAGAAGAATTTTCTGCCTTTTTGACCCAAAAAAGGGAAAATTTCTGAATTTTTGCCCCCAAATAAGTGGAATTTCTGCCTTTTTGCCCCAAAATTAGTGGAATTTCTAATTTTTGCCCCAAAATTAGAAGCATTAGTACATTTTGACTTAAAAATATGGGAAATTTCTGCAATTTTGTTCCAAAATAAAAGAAATTTCTGCCTTTCTACCCCAAAATAATGGGAATTTCTTCATTTTTGCCACAAAATAAGGTAAATATCTGCAATATTATCCTAAAATAAGTTAAATTTCTATACTTTTGCCTCAAAATAAGGGAAATTCCTGTTTTTTTAGCCCCAAGTACAGGGAATTTTTGCATTTTTGCCCCAAATTAAGGAAAATTTCTGCATTTTTGCCCAAAAATAAGGGTAATTTCTTTATTTTTGGCCTAAAATAAGGGGAATTTCTTCCTTTTTGCCCCATAATAAGGGAAATTTATGCAATTTTGCACCAAAATAAGGGAATTTTCTTCATTTTTGCTCCAAAATAGAGGGAATTTCTGCCTTTTTGCCCCAATATGACGAGAATTTCTGCCTGTTTGCCCCCAAATAAAAGGAATTTCTGCTTTTCTGCCACAAAATAATAGGAATTTCTGCCTTTTTGCCCCAAAATTAGTGAAATTTCTGAATTTTGTCCCAAAATTAGTGAAATTTCTGAACTTTGCACCAAAATTAGAAGCATTACTGTTTTTGGCCCCAAAATATGGGAAATTTCTGCAATTTTGTTACAAAATAAGGGAAATTTCAGCAATTTGCCTCGAAAAAGAAGAATTTTCTGCCTTTTTGACCCAAAAAAAGGAAATTTCTGAATTTTTGCTCCCAAATAAGTGGAATTTCTGCCTTTTTGCCCCAAAATTAGTGGAATTTCTAAATTTTGCCCCAAAATTAGAAGCATTAGTGCATTTTTGCCCAAAAATATGGGAAATTTCTGTTATTTTGTTCCAAAATAAAGGGAATTTCTGCCTTTCTACCCCAAAATAATGGGAATTTCTTCATTTTTGCCACAAAATACGGTAAATTTCTGCAATATTATCCTAAAATATGTTAAATTTCTATACTTTTGCCCCAAAATAAAAGAAATTCCTGCCTTTGTAGCCCCAAATAAGAGGAATTTCTGCATTTTTGCCCCAAATTAAGGGAAATTTCTGCATTTTTCCCCAAAAATAAGGGTAATTTCTGTATTTTTGGCCTAAAATATGGGGAATTTCTGCATTTTTGCCCCAAAATAAGGAGAATTCCTTGATTTTTGTCCTGTATTAAAAAAAATTTCTGCATTTTTGCTCCAAACTAAGGTGAATTTCTGCAGTTTTTCCCCCAAATTATGGGAATTTCTGTAATTTTGCCCCAAATAAGGGGAATTTCTGCAATTTTGCCCTAAAATTAGGGGAATTTCTGCAATTTTGCCCCAAAATAAGGGAAATTTCTGTAATTTTTCCCCAAAATTAGGGGAATTTATGCCTTTTTGCCACATAATAAGGGAAATTTATGCAATTTTGCACCAAAATAAGGGAATTTTCTTAATTTTTGCTCCAAAATAAAGGGAATTGCTTCCTTTTTGAAACAAAAAAAGGAAAATTTCTGCAATTTTGTTCCAAAATAAGGGGAATTTCTGCATTTTTGCGCCAAAATAAGGAAAATTTCTGCCTTTTTGGCACAAAAAAGGGGGAATTTCAGTCTTTTTGCCCTAAAATAAGGGTAATTTCTGCACATTTGACACCAAGTATGCAGTGTTTCTTCATTTTTGACCCGAAATAAGGGGTATTTCTGCAATTTTGCCCCAAAATAAGAGAAATTTTTGCAATTTTGTCCCAAAAAAGGGTAATTTCAGCAATTTTGCCCCACAATAAGGGGAATTTCTGCCTTTTGCCCCAAAATAAGGGGAATTTCTGCATTTATGGCAAAAAATTAGAGGCATTACTGTGTTTTTGCCCCAAAATAACTGAAATTTCTGCATTTTTCCCCAAAATTAATTGGAATTTCTGCCTTTTTGACCTAAAATAAGAAGAATTTCTGCTTTTTTGGCACAAAATAAGGGGAATTTCAGTCTTCTTCCCTTAAATAAGTTTAATTTCTGCAATTTGCCCCCAAATTAGCGGAATTTCTGCCTTTTTGACCTAAAATGAGGGGAATTTCTGGATTTTTGTCCCATGATAAGGAAAATTTCTGCAAATTTGCCCAAAAATAATGGAAATTTCTTCCTTTTTGCCACAAAATGAAGAGAATTTCTGCATTTTTGCACCCAAATAAAAGGAATTTATGCATTTTTGCCCCAAAATAATAGGAATTTCTGCCTTTTTGCCCCAAAATTAGTTAAATTTCTGAATGTTGTTCCAAAATAAGTGAAATTTCTTAATTTTGCCCCAAAATTAGAAGCATTACTGCTTTTTTACCCCAAAATATGGGAAATTTTTGCAATTTTGTTCCAAAATAAGGGAAATTTCTGCCTTTTTACCCCAAAATAATGGGAATTTCTGCATTTTTTGCCACAAAATAAGGGAAGTTTCTGCAATTTTATCTTAAAATAAGTTAAATTTCTATCCTTTTGCCTCAAAATAAGGGAAATTTCTGCCTATTTGGCCCAAAATAAGGTGAATTTCTGCATTTTTGCCCAAAATTCAGGGGAATTTCTGCCTTTTTGCCCTAAAATACGAGGAATTTCTGCCTTTTTGCTCCAAAACAAAATGAATTTAGTCTTTTTGGCCTAAAATAAGGGTAATTTCTATTTTTGGCCCAAAATAATGAGAATTTCTTTCTTTTTGCTCTAAAATAAGGAAAATTTCTGCATTTTTGCTCCAAAATAAGGGGAATTTGAGCATTTTTGCCCCAAAATAAGGGGAATTTCTGCTATTTTGCCTCAAAATTAGGGGAATTTCTGCCTTTTTGCCCCCAAATTAGGTGCATTACTGTCTTTTTGTCCAAAATAAGGGAAATTTCTGCATTTTTTGCCTAAAATTAAGTGGAATTTCTGATTTTTGCCCTAAAATAAAAAGAATTTCTTTCTTTAAGGAGAAAAATAAGGAGAATTTCAGTCTTTTGCCCTAAAATAAGGGTAATTTCTGCAATTTGCCCCCTAATAAGTGGAATTTCTGCCTTTATGACCTGAAAGAAGGGGAATTTCTAACATTTTTGCCCAAGATAAGGGAAATTTCTGCAATTTTATCCCAAAATAGGGGACATTTTTGCAATTTTGTCCAAAAAATGGAAATGTCAGTAATTTTGCCCCACAATAGGGGAATTTCTGCCTTTTTGCCCCAAAATTAGTGAAATTTCTGAATTTTTCCCCAAAATTAGCAGCATTACTGCATTTTTGCCCCAAAATATGGGAAATTTCTGCAATTTTGTTCCAAAATAAGGGAAATTTCTGCCTTTTTTTCCCAAAATAATGGGAATTTCTGCTTTTTTTCCAAAAAATAAGGGAAATTTCTTCAATTTTATCCTAAAATAAGTTAAATTTCTATCCTTTTGCCTCAAAATAAGGGAAATTTCTGCCTATTTGGCCCAAAATATGGGGAATTTCTGCATTTTTGCCCAAAATTAACGGAAATTTCTGCATTTTTGCCCAAAATTAAGGGGAATTTCTGCCTTTATGCCGCAAAATACGGGAATTTAGTCTTTTTGGCCTAAAATAAGGGTAATTTCTATTTTTGGCATAAAGTAATGAGAATTTCTGTCTTTTTGCCCTAAAATAGGGAAATTTCTGCATTTTTGCTCCAAAATAAGGTGAATTTTAGCATTTTTGCCCCAAAATAAGGGAAATTTCTGACTTTTTGCCCCAAAATTAAGGGAATTTCTGCCTTTTTGCCCCCAAATTAGGTGCATTACTGTCTTTTTGCCCCAAAATAATGGAAATTTCTGCATTTTTGGCCAAAATTATGTGGAATTTCTGCATTTTTGCTCTAAAATAAGAATTTCTGCCTTTTTAGCACATAATAGAGGAATTTCAAGCTTTTTCCCTAAAATAAGGTTAATTTCTGGAATTTGCCCCAAAAAAGCGTAATTTCTGCCCTTTTGCCCTGAAATAAAAGGAATTTCTGTATTTTTGCCACAAGATAAAGGAAATTTCTGCAATTTTGCTTAAAAATAAGGAAAATTTCTGCAATTTTGTCCCAAATAAAGGAAATTTCATTAATTTCCCCCACAATAAGGGAAATTTCTGTCTTTTTGCCCCAAAATTAACGGAATTTCTGATTTTTGCTCCAAAATTAGAAGCATTACAGAATTTTTGCCACAAAATAAGGGAAATTTCTGCAATTTTCCTCAAAAAAGAAGAATTTTCTGCCTTTTTGACCCAAAAAAGGGAAATTTCTGAATTTTTGCCCCCAAATAGGTGGAATTTCTGCCTTTTTGCCCCAAAATTAATGGAATTTTTAAATTTTGCCCCAAAATTAGAAGCATTAGTGCATTTTTGCCCAAAAATATGGGAAATTTCTGCAATTTTGTTCCAAAATAAAGGGAATTTCTGCCTTTCTACCCCAAAATAATGGGAATTTCTTCATTTTTGCCACAAAATAAGGTAAATTTCTGCAATATTATTCTAAAATAAGTTAAATTTCTATACTTTTGCCTCAAAATAAGCAAAATTCCTGCCTTTTTAGCCACAAATAAAGGGAATTTCTGCATTTTTGCCCCAAATTATGGGAAATTTCTGCATTTTTGCCCAAATATAAGGGTAATTTCTGTATTTTGGGCCTAAAATAAGGGGAATTTCTACATTTTTGCCCGAAATTAAAAGGAATTTCTGTATTTTTGCCCTGTATTAAAGAAAATTTTTGCATTTTTGCTCCAAAATAAGGGGAATTTCTGCAATTTTTTCCCAAAATTAGGGGAATTTCTGTAATTTTGCTCCACATAAGTGAAATTTCTGCAATTTTGCCCTAAAATTAGGGGAATTTCTGCCTTTTTACCCCATAATAAGGGAAATTTATGCAATTTTGCACCAAAATAAGGGAATTTTCTTCATTTTTGGTCCAAAATAAAGGGAATTTCTGCCTTTTTGCCCCAAAATGAGGAAAATTTCTGCCTTTTTGCCCCCCAAAAAGGAATTTCTGCATTTTTGCCACAAAATAATAGGAATTTCTGCCTTTTTGCCCCAAAATTAGTGAAATTTCTGAATTTTGTCCCAAAATTAGTGAAATTTCTGAATTTTGCACCAAAATTAGAAGCATTACTGCTTTTTCGCCCCAAAATATGGGAAATTTCTGCAATTTTGTTACAAAATAAGGGAAATTTCTTCTATTTTACCACAAAATAATGGGAATTTCTGCATTTTTGCCACAAAATAAGGGAAGTTTCTGCAATTTTATCCTAAAATAAGTTAAATTTCTAAACTTTTGCCTCAAAATAAAAAAAAATTTCTGCCTATTTGGCCAAAAATAAAAGGAATTTCTGCATTTTTGCCACAAATTAAGGAAAATTTCTGCATTTTTGCCCAAAATTAAGTGGAATTTCTGATTTTTGCCCTAAAATAAAAAGAATTTCTGCCTTTAAGGCAAAAAATAAGGGGAATTTCAGTCTTTTTGCCCTAAAATAAGGGTAATTTCTGCAATTTGCCCCCTAATAAGTGGAATTTCTGCCTTTATGACCTGAAAGAAGGGGAATTTCTAACATTTTTGCCCAAGATAAGGGAAATTTCTGCAATTTTACCCCAAAATAAGGGAAATTTTTTGTAATTTTGTCCAAAAAAAGGGAAATTTTAGCAATTTTGCCCCACAATAAGGGAAATTTCTGCCTTTTTGCCCCAAAATTAGGGGAATTTCTGAATTTTTGCTCCAAAATTAGAAGCATTACTGCATTTTTACCTCATAATAAGGGAAATTTCTGCAATTTGCCTAAAAATAAAGGAAATTTCTGCAATTTTGTCTTAAAAAGAAATATTTCTAAATTTTTGCCCCAAAATAATAGGGATTTATGCCTTTTTGCCTCAAAATTGGTGAAATTTCTAAATTTTGCCCCAAAATTAGCAGCATTACTGCATTTTTGCCCCAAAATATGAGAAATTTCTGCAATTTTGTTCTAAAATAAGGGGAATTTCTGCCTTTTTACCCCAAAATAATGGGAATTTCTGCCTTTTTGCCAAAAAATAAGGGAAGTTTCTGCAATTTTATCCTAAAATAAGTTAAATTTCTATCCTTTTGCCTCAAAATAAGGGAAATTTCTGCCTATTTGGCCCAAAATAAGGGGAATTTCTGCATTTTTGCCCAAAATAAGGGAAATTTCTGCATTTTTGCCCAAAGTTAAGGGGAATTTCTGTCTTTTTGCTTTAAAATAAGGGGAATTTCTGCCTTTTTGCTCCAAAAGACGGGAATTTAGTCTTTCTGGCCTAAAATAAGGGTAATTTCTATTTTTGGCTTAAAATATTGAGAGTTTCTGTCTTTTTGCCGTAAAATAGGGAAATTTCTGCATTTTTCCTCCAAAATAAGGGGAATTTCTGCATTTTTGCCCCAAAATAAGGGGAATTTCTGACTTTTTGCCCCATAATTATGGGAATTTCTGCCTTTTTGCCCCCAAATTATGTGCATTACTGTGTTTTTGCCCCAAAATAATGGAAATTTCTGCATTTTTGGCCAAAATTATGTGGAATTTCTGCCTTTTTGCTCCATAATAAGAAGAATTTCTGCCTTTTTGGCACAAAATAAGAGGAATTTCAGGCTTTTTCCCTAAAATAAGGGTAATTTCTGGAATTTGCACCCAAAAAAGCATAATTTCTGCTATTTTGCCCTGAAATAAAAGGAATTTCTGTATTTTTGCCACAAGATAAAGGAAATTTCTGCAATTTTGCTTAAAAATAAGGGAAATTTCTGCAATTTTGTCCCAAATAAAGGAAATTTCAATAATTTCCCCCACAATAAGGGGATTTTCTCAATTTTTGCCCCAAAATGAATGGAATTTCTGATTTTTGCCCCCAAATTAGAAGCATTACAGAATTTTTGCCACAAAATAAGGGAAATTTCGACAATTTTCCTCAAAAAAGAAGAATTTTCTGCCTTTTTGACCCAAAAAAGGGACATTTCTGAATTTTTGCCCCCAAATAAGTGGAATTTCTGCCTTTTTGCCCCCAAATTAGTGGAATTTCGAAATTTTGCCCCAAAATTAGAAGCATTAGTGCATTTTTGCCCAGAAATATGGGAAATTTCTGCAATTTTGTTCCAAAATAAAGGAAATTTCTACCTTTCTACCCCAAAATAATAGGAATTTCTGCATTTTTGCCCCAAATTAAGGAAAATTTCTGCATTTTTGCCCAAAAATAAGTGTAATTTCTGTATTTTTGGCCTAAAATAAGAAGAATTTCTGCATTGTTGCCCCAAAATAAGGGGAATTTCTTCAATTTTGCCCTAAAATTTGGGGGAATTTCTGCAATTTTGCCTCAAAATAAAAAAAATTTCTGCAATTTTTCCCCAAAATTAGGGGAATTTCTGCCTTTTTGCCCCATAATAAAGGAAATTTATGAAATTTTGCACCAAAATAAGGGAATTGTCTTCATTTTTGATCCAAAATATAGGGAATTTCTGCCTTTTTGAAACAAAAAAAGAGGAATTTCTGCAATTTTGTTCCAAAATAAGGGGAATTTCTGCATTTTTGCCCCAAAATAAGAGAAATTTCTGTATTTTGGTGCAAAAAAAGGGGGAATTTCAGTCTTCTTGCCCTACAATAAGGGTAATTTCTGCATATTTGAAACCAAGTATGCGGTATTTCTGCATTTTTGACCCAAAATAAGGGGAATTTCTGAAATTTTGCCCCAAAATAAAAGAAATGTTTGCAATTTTGTCACAAAAAAGGGAAATTTCAGGAATTTTGCCCAACAATAAGGGGAATTTCTGCCTTTTGCCCGAAAATTAGGGGAATTTCTGCATTTTGGCCGCAAAATTAATTGGAATTTCTGCCTTTTTGCCCTAAAATAAGAAGAATTTCTGCTTTTTTGGCACAAAATAAGGGGAATTTCAGTCTTCTTACCTGAAATAAGTTTAATTTCTGCAATTTGCCCCCAAATTAGGGAAATTTCTGCCTTTTTGACCTAAAATGAGGGGAATTTCTGGATTTTTGTCCCATGATAAGGAAAATTTCTGCAATTTTGCCCAAAAATAAGGGAAATTTCTGCCTTTTTGCCCCAAAATGAGGAGAATTTCTGCCTTTTTGCCCCCAAATTTTGTGCATTACTGTCTTTTTGCCCAAAATAATGGAAATTTCTGCATATTTGCCCAAAATTAAGTGGAATTTCTGATTTTTGCCCTAAAATATAAAAAATTTCTGCCTTGAAGGCAAAAAAAAAGGGGAATTTCAGTCTTTTTGCCCTAAAATAAGGGTAATTTCTGCAATTTGCCCCCTAATAAGTGGAATTTCTGCCTTTATGACCTGAAAGAAGGGGAATTTCTAACATTTTTGCCCAAGATCAGGGAAATTTCTGCAATTTTACCCCAAAATAAGGGAAATTTTTGCAATTTTGTCCAAAAAAAGGGAAATCTCAGCAATTTTGCCCCACAATAAAGGGAATTTCTGCCTTTTTGCCCCAAAATTAAAAAAATTTCTGAATTTTTGCTCCACAATTAGAAGCATTACTGCATTTTTACCCCAAAATAAGGGAAATTTCTGCAATTTGCCTCAAAATAAAGAAAATTTCTTCAATTTTGTCCCAAAAAGGAATATTTCGGCATTTTTGCCCCAAAGTAATAGGGATTTTTGCCTTTTTGCCCCAAAATTAGTGAAATTTCTGAATTTTGCCCCAAAATTAGCAGCATTACTGCATTTTTGCCCCAAAATATGAGAAATTTCTGCAATTTTGTTCCAAAATAAGGGAAATTTCTGCTTTTTTACCCCAAAATAATAAGAATTTCTGAATTTTTGCCACAAAATAAGGGAAATTTCTGCAATTTTATCCTAAAATAAGTTAAATTCTATCCTTTTGCCTCAAAATAAGAGAAATTTCTGCCTATTTGCCCAAAAAAAGGGGAATTTCTGCATTTTTGCCAAAAATTAAGGGGAATTTCTGCCTTTTTACCCCAAAATAAGGGGAATTTAGTCTTTTTGGCCTAAAATAAGGGTAATTTCTATTTTTGGCCTAAATAATGAGAATTTCTGTCTTTTTGCCCTAAAATAAAAAAAAATTATGCATTTTTGCTCCAAAATAATGGGAATTTCAGCATTTTTGCCCCAAAATAAGGGGAAATTCTGCCTTTTTGCCCCAAAATTAGGGGAATTTCTGCCTTATTGCCCCCAAATTAGGTGCATTACTGTGTTTTTGCCCCAAAATAATGGAAATTTCTGCATTTTTGGCCAAAATTATGTGGAATTTCTGCCTTTTTGCTCTAAAATAAGAAGAATTTCTGCCTTTTGGCATAAAATAAGAGGAATTTCAGGCTTTTTCTCGAAAATAAGTGTAATTTTTGAATTTGCCCCCAAAAAAGCATAATTTCTGCCCTTTTGCCCTGAAATAAAAGGAATTTCTGTATTTTTGCCACAAGATAAATGAAAATTCTGCAATTTTGCTTAAAAATAAGGGAAATTTCTGCAATTTTGTCCCAATAAGGAAATTTCATTAATTTCCCCCACAATACAGGGAATTTCTGTCTTTTTGCCCCAAAATTAATGGAATTTCTGATTTTTGCCCCAAAATTAGAAGCATTACAGAATTTTTGCCACAAAATAAGGGAAATTTCTGCAATTTGCCTCAAAAAAGCAGAATTTTCTGCCTTTTTGACCCAAATAAGGGAAATTTCTAAATTTTTGCCCCCAAATAAGTGGAATTTCTGCCTTTTTGCCCCAAAATTAGTGGAATTTCTAAATTTTGCCCCAAAATAAGGGAAATTTCTGAATTTTTGCCAACAAATAAGTGGAATTTCTGCATTTTTGCCCCAAAATTATTGGAATTTCAGCATTTTTGCTCCAAAATAAGGGGAATTTCAGCATTTTTGCCCCAAAATATAGAGAATTTCTGCCTTTATGCCCCAAAATAAGGGGAATTTCTGCAATTTTGCTACAAAATAAGGGAAATTTCTGCAATTTTGTCCCAAAAAAGAGAAATTTCATTAATTTTGCCCCACAATAAGGGGAATGTCTGTCTTTTTGCCCCAAAATTAATGGAATTTCTGATTTTTGCCCCAAAATTAGAAGCATTACAGAATTTTTGCCACAAAATATGGAAAATTTCTGCAATTTTGTTCCAAAATAATGGGAATTTCTTCATTTTTGCCACAAAATAAGGTAAATTTCTGCAATATTATCCTAAAATAAGTTAAATTTCTTTACTTTTGCCCTAAAATAAGGGAAATTCCTGCATTTTTGCCCCAAATTAAAGAAATTTCTGCATTTTTGTCCAAAAATCAGGGTAATTTCTGTATTTTTTCCCTGAATTAAAGAAAATTTCTGCATTTTTGCTTAAAAATAAGGGAAATTTCTGCAATTTTTTTTCAAAATTAAGAGAATTTCTGTAATTTTGCCCCAAAATAAGGGAAATTTCTGCAATTTTGCCCAAATAATAGGGGAATTTCTACAATTTTGCCTCAAAATACGGGAAATTTCTGCAATTTTTCCCCCAAATTAGGGGAATTCCTGCAATTTTGCACCAAAATAATGGTATTTCTTACACTTTTCCTCCAAAATAAAAAGAATTTCTGCCTTTTTGAAAAAAAATAGGGGAATTTCTGCAATTTTGTTCCAAAATAAGGGGAATTTCTGCATTTTTGCCCCAAGATAAGGGGAATTTCTGCCTTTTTGGCACAAAATAAGAGGAATTTCAGGCTTTTTCCCTAAAATAAGGATAATTTCTGGAATTTGCCCCTAAAAAAGCATACTTTTTGCCTATTGCCCTGAAATAAAAGGAATTTCTGTATTTTAGCCACAAGATAAATCAAATTTCTGCAATTTTGCTTAAAAATAAGGGAAATTTCTGCAATTTTGTTCCAAAAAAAAGTAATTTCATTAATTTCCCCCACAATAAGGGGAATTTCTGTTTTTTTGCCCCAAAATTAATGGAATTTCTGATTTTTGCCCTAAAATTAGAAGCATTACAGAATTTTTGCCACAAAATATGGGAAATTTCTGCAATTTTGTTCCAAAATATTGGAAATTTCTTCATTTTTGCCACAAAATAAGGTAAATTTCTGCAATATTATCCTAAAATAAGTTAAATTTCTATACTTTTGCCCCAAAATAAGGGAAATTCCTGCCTTTTTGGTCCCAAATAAGGGGAATTTCTGCATTTTTGCCAAAAATTAAGGGAAATGTCTGCATTTTTGCCCAAAAATATGGGTAATTTCTGTATTTTTGGCCTGAAATAAGGAAAATTTCTGCATTTTTGCCCCAAAATAAGGAAAATTTCTGTAATTTGCCCTGAATTAAAAAAAAATTCTGCATTTTTGCTCCAAAATAAGGGATATTTCTGCAATTTTTCCCCAAAATTAAGGGAATTTTTGTAATTTTGCCCCAAAATAAGAGAAATTTCTGCAATTTTGCCCAAAAATTAGGGTAATTTCTGCAATTTTGCCTCAAAATAAGGGAAATCTCTGCAATTTTTCCCCAAAATTAGGAGAATTTCTGCAATTTTGCACAGAAATAATGGTATTTCCTACATTTTTCCTCTAAAATAAAGAGAATTTCTGTCTTTTTGAAACAAAAAAATGGAATTTCTGCAATTTTGTTTTAAAATAAGGGAATTTCTGCATTGTTGCCCCAAAAATAAGGGGAATTTCTGCCTTTTTGGCACAATAAAGGTGGAATTTCAATCTTTTGCCCTAAAATAAAAGTAATTTCTGCATTTTTTACACCAAGTATATGGTATTTTTGCTTTTTTGACCCGATATAAGGGGAATTTCCGCAATTTTGCCTCAAAATAAGAGATATTTCTGCAATTTTGTCCCAAAAAAGGGAAATTTCAGCAATTTTGCCCCACAATAAGAGGAATTTCTGCATTTTGCCCCAAAATTTGGGGAATTTCTGCATTTTCCGCAAAATTAGGGGCATTACTGTGTTTTTGCCCCAAAATAAGGTAAATTTCTGCATTTTTTTCCCAAAATTAATTGGATTTTATGCCTTTTTGCCCTAAAATAAAAAGAATTTCTGCCTTTTTGACCCAAAATAAGGGACATTTCTGGATTTTTGTCCCATGATAAGAAAAATTTCTTCAATTTTGTCCAAAAATAAAAGAAATTTCTGCCTTTTTGCCCCAAATAAGAAAAATTTCTGCAATTTTGCTCCAAAATAATGTTATATTTCTGCATTTTTGCCTCAAAATAAAGGAAATTTCTGCAATTTTGACACAGAATTAGGGGAATTTCTGCATTTTTGCCCCGAAATAAGAGAAATTTCTGCAATTTTGCCCAAAAATTAGGAGAATTTCTGCATTTTTACCCCAAATAAGGGGAATTTCTGCATTTTTGCCTCAAAATAAAAGGAATTTCTGCAATTTTGACACAAAATTAGGGGAATTTCTGCATTTTTGCCACAAATTAAGGTAAATTTCTGCAATTGTGCCCAAAAATTGGGGGAATTTCTGCATTTTTGCCCCAAAATAAGGGAAATTTCTGCAATTTTGCCCCCCAAAAAATGGAATTTCTGCAATTTTGACACAAAATTAGGGAAATTTCTGCATTTTTGCCTCAAAAATAGAGAAATTTCTGCAATTTTGCTCCAAAATTACGGGCATTACTGTTTTTTTGCCCAAAATAAGGGAAATTTCTGCATTTTTGCCCAAAATAAAGTGGAATTTCTGATTTTTGTCCTAAAATAAAAAGAATTTCTGCCTTTAAGGCAAAAAATAAGAGGAATTTCAGTCTTTTTGCCCTAAAGTAAGGTAATTTCTGCTATTTGCCCCCTAATAAGTGGAATTTCTCCCTTTATGACCTGAAAGAAGGGGAATTTCTAACATTTTTGCCCAAGATAAGGGAAATTTCTGCAATTTTACAACAAAATAAGAAAAATTTTTGCAATTTTGTACAAAAAAAGGGAAATCTCAGCAATTTTGCCCCACAATAAGGGAAATTTCTGCATTTTTGCCCCAAAATTAGAGGAATTTCTGAATATTTGCTCCAAAATTAGAAGCATTACTGCATTCTTACCCCAAAATAAGGGAAATTTTTGCAATTTGCCTCAAAATAAATGAAATTTCTGCAATTTTTCTTAAAAATAAGGGAAATTTCTGCAATTTTGTCCCAATAAAATGAAATTTCATTAATTTTGCCCCACAATAAGGGCAATTTTTGTCTTTTTGCCCCAAAATTAACGGAATTTCTGATTTTTGCACCAAAATTTGAAGCATTACAAAATTTTTGCCACAAAATATGGGAAATTTCTGCAATTTTGTTCCAAAATAATAGGAATTTCTTCATTTTTGCCACAAAATAACGTAAATTTCTGCAATATTATCAAAAATAAGTTAAATTTCTATACTTTTGCCCCAAAATAAGGAAAATTCCTGCCTTTTTGGCCCCAAATAAGAAGAATTTTTGCATTTTAGCCCCTAATTAAGGGTAATTTCTGCATTTTTGCCCAAAAATAAGGGTAATTTCTGTATTTTTGGCCTAAAATAAGGGGGATTTCTGCATCTTTGCCCCAAAAATAAGGGGAATTTCTGTATTTTTGCCCTGAATTAAAGAAAATTTCTGCATTTTTGCTCCAAAATAAGGGAAATTTCTGCAATTTTTCCCCAAAATTAGGGGAATTTCTTTAATTTTGCCCCAAAATAAGGGAAATTTCTGAAATTTTGCCCAAAAATTAGGGGAATTTCTGCAATTTGCCTCAAAATAAGGGAAATTTCTGCAATTTTTTACCAACATTAGGGGAATTTCTGCAATTTTGCACCAAAATAATAGTATTTCCTACATTTTTCCTCAAAAATAAAAAGAATTTCTGCCTTTTTGAAACAAATAAAGGAAATTTCTGCAATTTGCCTCAAAAAAGAAGAATTTTCTGCCTTTTTGACCCAAAAAAAGGAAATTTCTAAATTTTTGCCCCCGAATAAGTGGAATTTCTGCCTTTTTGCCCCAAAATTATTGGAATTTCAGCATTTTTGCTCCAAAATAAGAGGAATTTCAGCATTTTTGCCCCAAAATATAGAGAATTTCTGCATTTATGCCCCAAAATAAGGGGAATTTCTGCAATTTTGCTCCAAAATAAGGTAAATTTCTGCAATTTTGTCCCAAAAAAGGGAAATTTCATTAATTTTGCCCCACAATAAGGGGAATTTCTGTCTTTTTGCCCCAAAATTAACGGAATTTCTGATTTTTGCCCCAAAATTAGAAGCATTACAGAATTTTTGCCACAAAATATGGAAAATTTCTGCAATTTTGTTCCAAAATAATGGGAATTTCTTCATTTTTGCCACGAAGTAAGGTAAATTTCTGCAATATTATCCTAAAATAAGTTAAATTTCTATACTTTTGCCCCAAAATAAGGGAAATTCCTGCCTTTTTGGCCCCAAATAAGGGGAATTTCTGCATTTTTGCCCCAAATTAAAGGAAATTTCTGCATTTTTGCCCAAATATCAGGGTAATTTCTGTATTTTTTCCCTGAAATAAAGAAAATTTCTGCATTTTTGCTACAAAATAAGGGGATTTTCTGCAATTTTTCCCCAAAATTTGGGGAATTTCTTTAATTTTGAAACAAAATAAGGAAAATTTCTGCAATTTTGCCCAAAAAATATGGAAATTTCTGCAATTTTGCCTCAAAATATGGGAAATTTCTGCAATTTTTCCCAAAAAAAAGGGGGAATTTCTGCAATTTTGCACCAAAATAATGGTATTTCCTACACTTTTCCTCCAAAATAAAGAGAATTTCTGCCTTTTTGAAACAAAAAAAGAGGAATTTTTGCAATTTTGTTTCAAAATAAGGGGAATTTCTGCATTTTTGCCCCAAGATAAGGGGAATTTCTGCCTTTTTGGCACAAAATAAGAGGAATTTCAGGCTTTTTCCCTAAAATAAGGGTAATTTCTGGAATTTGCCCCCAAAAAAGCAAAATTTTTGCCTTTTTCCCTGAAATAAAAGGAATTTCTGAATTTTAGCCACAAGATAAAGGAAATTTCTGCAACTTTGCTCCAAAATAAGGGAAATTTCTGCAATTTTGTCCCAAAAAAGGGAAATTTCATTAATTTTGCCCCACAATAAGGGGAATTTCTTTCTTTTTGCCCCAAAATTAACGGAATTTCTGATTTTTGCCCCAAAATTAGAAGCATTACAGAATTTTTGCCACAAAATATGGAAAATTTCTGCAATTTTGTTCCAAAATAATGGGAATTTCTTCATTTTTGCCACAAAATAAGGTAAATTTCTGCAATATTATCCTAAAATAAGTTAAATTTCTATACTTTTGCCCCAAAATAAGGGAAATTCCTGCCTTTTTGGCCCCAAATAAGGGGAATTTCTGCATTTTTGCCCCAAATTAAAGGAAATTTCTGAATTTTTACCCAAAAATCAGGGCAATTTCTGTATTTTTTCCCTGAATAAAGAAAATTTCTGCATTTTTGCTCCAAAATCAGAGGAATTTCTGCAATTTTTCCCCAAAATTATGGGAATTTCTGTAATTTTGCCCCAAAATAAGGAAAATTTCTGAAATTTTGCCCAAAAAATAGGGGAATTTCTGCAATTTTGCCTCAAAATATGGGAAATTTCTGCAATTTTTCCCCAAAATTAGGGGAATTTCTGCAATTTTGCACCAAAATAATGGTATTTCCTACACTTTTCCTCCAAAATAAAGAGAATTTCAGCCTTTTTGAAACAAAAAAAGGGGAATTTCTGCAATTTTGTTCCAAAATAAGGGGAATTTCTGCATTTTTGCACCAAGATAAGGGGAATTTCTGCCTTTTTGGCACAAAATAAGAGGAATTTCAGGCTTTTTCCCTAAAATAAGGATAATTTCTGGAATTTGCCCCCAAAAAAGCAAAATTTTTGCCTTTTGCTCTGAAATAAAAGGAATTTCTGAATTTTAGCCACAAGATAAAGAAATTTCTGCAATTTTGCTTAAAAATAAGAGAAATTTCTGCAATTTTGTCCCAAAAAAGGGAAATTTCATTAATTTCCCCCACAATAAGGGGAATTTCTGTTTTTTTGCCCCAAAATTAATGGAATTTCTGATTTTTGCCCTAAAATTAGAAGCATTACAGAATTTTTGCCACAAAATATGGGAAATTTCTGCAATTTTGTACCAAATTAATGGGAATTTCTTCATTTTTGCCACAAAAAAGGTAAATTTCTGCAATATTATTCTAAAATAAGTTAAATTTCTATACTTTTGCCCCAAAATAAGGGAAATTTCTGCCTTAATGGCCCCAAATAAGGGGAATTTCTGCATTTTTGCCCCAAGTTAAAGGAAATTTCTGCATTTTTGCCCAAAAATCAGGGTAATTTCTGTATTTGTTCCCTAAAGTAAAGAAAATTTCTGCATTTTTGCTCCAAAATAAGGGGAATTTCTGCAATTTTCTTCAAAATTACAGGAATTTCTGTAATTTTGCCCCAAAATAAGGGAAATTTCTGCAATTTTGCCCAAATAATAGGGGAATTTCTGCAATTTTGCCTCAAAATATAAGAAATTTCTGCAATTTTTCCCCAAAATTAGGGGAATTTCTGCAATTTTGCACCAAAATAAGGGTATTTCCTACAATTTTCCTTCAAAATAAAGAGAATTTCTGCCTTTTTGCAACAAAAAAAGGGGAGTTTCTGCAATTTTGTTCCAAAATAAGGGGAATTTCTGCATTTTTGCCCCAAAATAAGAGGAATTTTTTTTTTGGCGCAAAAAAGGGGGAATTTCATTCTTTTGCCCTAAAATAAAAGTAATTTCTGCATTTTTTACAAGAAGTATGCGGTATTTCTGCCTTTTTGACCCGATATAAGGGGAATTTCCGCAATTTTGCCCCAAAATAAGAGAAATTTCTGCAATTTTGTCCCAAAAAAGGGAAATTTCAGCAATTTTGCCCCACAATAAGAGGAATTTCTGCCTTTTGCCCCAAAATTATGGGAATTTCTGCATTTTCCGCAAAATTAGGGGCATTACTGTGTTTTTGCCCCAAAATAAGGTAAATTTCTGCATTTTTGCCCAAAATTAATTGGATTTTATGCCTTTTTGCCCTAAAATAAGAAGAATTTCTGCCTTTTTGACCCAAAATAAGGGACATTTCTGGATTTTTGTCCCATGATAAGAAAAATTTCTTCATTTTGCCCAAAAATAAAAGAAATTTCTGCCTTTTTGCCCCAAATAAGGGGAATTTCTACAATTTTGCTCCAAAATAATGTTATATTTCTGCATTTTTGCCTCAAAATAAAGGAAATTTCTGCAATTTTGACACAGAATTAGGGGAATTTCTGCATTTTTGCCCCGAAATACGAGAAATTTCTGCAATTTTGCCCCAAAATAAGAGAAATTTCTGCAATTTTGCCCGAAAATTAAAAGAATTTCTGCATTTTTACCCCATATAAGGGGAATTTCTGCATTTTTGCCTCAAAATAAAGGGAATTTCTGCAATTTTGACACAAAATTAGGGGAATTTCTGCATTTTTGCCACAAATTAATGTAAATTTCTGCAATTGTGCCCAAAAATTGCGGGAATTTCTGCATTTTTGCCCCAAAATTAGGGGAATTTCTGCAATTTTGCCCCCCAAAAAAAGGAATTTCTGCAATTTTGACACAAAATTAGGGAAATTTCTGCATTTTTGCCTCAAAAATAGGGAAATTTCTGCAATTTTGCTCCAAAATTAGGGGCATTACTGTCTTTTTGCCCAAAATAAGGGAAATTTCTGCATTTTTGCCCAAAATAAAGTGGAATTTCTGATTTTTGTCCTAAAATAAAAAGAATTTCTGCCTTTAAGGCAAAAAATAAGGGGAATTTCAGTCTTTTTGCCCAAAAATAAGGTAATTTCTGCAATTTGCCCCCTAATAAGTGGAGTTCCTGCCTTTATGACCTGAAAGAACGGGAATTTCTAACATTTTTGCCCAAGATAAGGGAAATTTCTGCAATTTTACCACAAAATAAGGGAAATTTTTGCAATTTTGTCCAAAATAAGGTAAATCTCAGCAATTTTGCCCCCCAATAAGGGAAATTTCTGTCTTTTTGCCCCAAAATTAGAGGAATTTCTGAATTTTTGCTCCAAAATTAGAAGAATTTCTGCATTTTTACCCCAGAATAAGGGAAATTTCTGCAATTTGCCTCAAAATAAAGGAAATTTCTGCAATTTTGCTTAAAAATAAGGGAAATTTCTGCAATTTTGTCCCAAAAAATGAAATTTCATTAATTTTGCCCCACAATAAGGGCAATTTCTGTCTTTTTGCCCCAAAATTAACAGAATTTCTGATTTTTGCCCCAAAATTAGAAGCATTACAAAATTTTTGCCACAAAATATGGGAAATTTCTGCAATTTTGTTGAAAATAATAGGAATTTCTTCATTTTTGCCACAAAATAAGGTAAATTTCCGCAATATTATCCTAAAATAAGTTAAATTTCTATACTTTTGCCCAAAAATAAGGGAAATTTCTGCCTTTTTGGCCCCAAATAAGGGGAATTTCTGCATTTTTGCCCCAAGTTAAAGGAAATTTCTGCATTTTTGCCCAAAAATCATGGTAATTTCTGTATTTGTTCCCTGAATTAAAGAAAATTTCTGCATTTTTGCTCCAAAATAAGGGGAATTTCTGCAATTTTCCCCAAAATTACAGGAATTTCTGTAATTTTTCCCCAAAATATGGGAAATTTCTGCAATTTTGCCAAAAAAATAGGGGAATTTCTGCAATTTTGCCTCAAAATATGGGAAATTTCTGCAATTTTCCCCCAAAATTAGAGGAATTTCTGCAATTTTGCACCAAAATAATGGTATTTCCTACACTTTTCCTCCAAAATAAAGAGAATTTCTGCCTTTTTGAAACAAAAAAGGGGAATTTCTGCAATTTTGTTTCAAAATAAGGGGAATTTCTGCATTTTTGCCCCAAGATAAGGGGAATTTCTGCCTTTTTGGCACACAATAAGAAGAATTTCAGGCTTTTTCCTTAAAATAAGGGTAATTTTTTGAATTTGCTCCCAAAAAAGCAAAATTTTTGCCTTTTGCCCTAAAATAAAAGGAATTTCTGAATTTTAGCCACAAGATAAAGGAAATTTCTGCAATTTTGCATAAAAATAAAGGAAATTTCTGCAATTTTGTTTAAAAATAAGGGAAATTTCTGCAATTTTGCTCCAAAATTAGGGGCATTACTGTCTTTTTGCCCAAAATAAGGGAAATTTCTGCATTTTTGCCCAAAATAAAGTGGAATTTCTGATTTTTGTCCTAAAATAAAAAGAATTTCTGCCTTTAAGGCAAAAAATAAGGGGAATTTCAGTCTTTTTGCCCAAAAATAAGGTAATTTCTGCAATTTGCCCCCTAATAAGTGGAGTCCCTGCCTTTATGACCTGAAAGAACGGGAATTTCTAACATTTTTGCCCAAGATAAGGGAAATTTCTGCAATTTTACCACAAAATAAGGGAAATTTTTGCAATTTTGTCCAAAATAAGGTAAATCTCAGCAATTTTGCCCCCCAATAAGGGAAATTTCTGTCTTTTTGCCCCAAAATTAGAGGAATTTCTGAATTTTTGCTCCAAAATTAGAAGAATTTCTACATTTTTACCCCAGAATAAGGGAAATTTCTGCAATTTGCCTCAAAATAAAGGAAATTTCTGCAATTTTGCTTAAAAATAAGGGAAATTTCTGCAATTTTGTCCCAAAAAATGAAATTTCATTAATTTTGCTCCACAATAAGGGCAATTTCTGTCTTTTTGCCCCAAAATTAACAGAATTTCTGATTTTTGCCCCAAAATTAGAAGCATTACAAAATTTTTGCCACAAAATATGGGAAATTTCTGCAATTTTGTTGAAAATAATAGGAATTTCTTCATTTTTGCCACAAAATAAGGTAAATTTCCGCAATATTATCCTAAAATAAGTTAAATTTCTATACTTTTGCCCAAAAATAAGGGAAATTTCTGCCTTTTTGGCCCCAAATAAGGGGAATTTCTGCATTTTTGCCCCAAGTTAAAGGAAATTTCTGCATTTTTGCCCAAAAATCATGGTAATTTCTGTATTTGTTCCCTGAATTAAAGAAAATTTCTGCATTTTTGCTCCAAAATAAGGGGAATTTCTGCAATTTTCCCCAAAATTACAGGAATTTCTGTAATTTTTCCCCAAAATATGGGAAATTTCTGCAATTTTGCCAAAAAAATAGGGGAATTTCTGCAATTTTGCCTCAAAATATGGGAAATTTCTGCAATTTTCCCCCAAAATTAGAGGAATTTCTGCAATTTTGCACCAAAATAATGGTATTTCCTACACTTTTCCTCCAAAATAAAGAGAATTTCTGCCTTTTTGAAACAAAAAAGGGGAATTTCTGCAATTTTGTTTCAAAATAAGGGGAATTTCTGCATTTTTGCCCCAAGATAAGGGGAATTTCTGCCTTTTTGGCACACAATAAGAAGAATTTCAGGCTTTTTCCTTAAAATAAGGGTAATTTTTTGAATTTGCTCCCAAAAAAGCAAAATTTTTGCCTTTTGCCCTAAAATAAAAGGAATTTCTGAATTTTAGCCACAAGATAAAGGAAATTTCTGCAATTTTGCATAAAAATAAAGGAAATTTCTGCAATTTTGTTTAAAAATAAGGGAAATTTCTGCAATTTTGTCCCAAAAAAAGAAATTTCATTAATTTCCTCCACAATAAGGGGAATTTCTGGTTTTTTGCCCCAAAATTAATGGAATTTCTGATTTCTGCCCTAAAATTAGAAGCATTACAGAATTTTTGCCACAAAATATGGGAAATTTCTGCAATTTTGTTCCAAAATAATGGGAATTTCTTCATTTTTGCCACAAAATAAGGTAAATTTCTGCAATATTATCCTAAAATAAGTTAAATTTCTATACTTTTGCCCCAAAATAAGGGAAATTTCTGCCTTTTTGGCCCCAAATAAGGGGAATTTCTGCATTTTTGCCCCTTGTTAAAGGAAATTTCTGCATTTTTGCCCAAAAATCATGGTAATTTCTGTATTTGTTCCCTGAATTAAAGAAAATGTCTGCATTTTTGCTCCAAAATAAGGGGAATTTCTGCAATTTTCCCCAAAATTACGGGAATTTCTGTAATTTTGCCCCAAAATAAGGGAAATTTCTGCAATTTTGCCCAAATAATAGGGGAATTTCTGCAATTTTGCCTCAAAATATGGGAAATTTCTGCAATTTTTCCCCAAAATTAGGGGAATTTCTGCAATTTTGCACCAAAATAAGGGTATTTCCTACACTTTTCCTCTAAAATAAAGAGAATTTCTGCCTTTTTGCAACAAAAAAAGGGGAGTTTCTGCAATTTTGTTCCAAAATAAGGGGAATTTCTGCATTTTTGCCCCAAGATAAGGGGAATTTCTGCCTTTTTGGCACAAAATAAGAGGAATTTCAGGCTTTTTCCCTAAAATAAGGGTAATTTCTGGAATTTGCCACCAAAATAGAATAATTTTTGCCTTTTGCCCAGAAATAAAAGGAATTTCTGAATTTTAGCCACAAGATAAAGGAAATTTCTGCAATTTGCCCCAAAATAGAGGAAATTTCTGCAATTTTGCTTAAAAATAAGGGAAATTTCTGCAATTGTGTCCAAAAAAAATTAATTTCATTAATTTCCCCCACAATAAGGGGAATTTCTGTTTTTTTCCCCCAAAATTAATGGAATTTCTGATTTTTGCCCCAAAATTAGAAGCATTACAGAATTTTTGCCACAAAATATGCGAAATTTCTGCAATTTTGTTCCAAAATAATGGGAATTTCTTCATTTTTGCCACAAAATAAGGTAAATTTCTGCAATATTATCCTAAAATAAGTTAAATTTCTATACTTTTGCCCCAAAATATCGGAAGTTTTTGCCTTTTTGGCCCCAAATAAGGGGAATTTCTGCATTTTTGCCAAAAATTAAGGGAAATTTCTGCATTTTTGCCCAAAAATAAGGGTAATTTCTGTATTTTTGACCTAAAATAAGGAAGATTTCTGCATTTTTGCCCCAAAATAAGGAGAATTTCTGTATTTTTGCCCTGAATTAAAAAAAAAATTCTGCATTTTTGCTCCAAAATAAGGGATATTTCTGCAATTTTTCCCCAAAATTAGGGGAATTTTTGTAATTTTGCACCAAAATAAGGGAAATTTCTGAAATTTTGCCCAAAAATTAGGGGAATTTCTGCAATTTTGCCTCAAAATAAGGGAAATTTCTGCAATTTTTCCCCAAAATTAGGGGAATTTCTGCAATTTTGCACCGAAATAATGGTATTTCCTACATTTTTCCTCCAAAATAAAGAGAATTTCTGCCTTTTTGAAACAAAAAAATGGAATTTCTGCAGTTTTGTTTAAAATAAGGGGAATTTCTGTATTTTTGCCCCAAAATAAGGGGAATTTCTTCCTTTTTGGCGCAAAAAAGGGGGAATTTCAGTCTTTTGCCCTAAAATAAAAGTAATTTCTGCATTTTTTACAAGAAGTATGCGGTATTTCCCCATTTTTGACCTGATATAAGGGGAATTTCCGCAATTTTGCCCCAAAATAAGAGAAATTTCTGCAATTTTTCTCAAAAAATGGAAATTTCAGCAATTTTGCCTCACAATAAGAGGAATTTCTGCCTTTTGCCCCAAAATTAGGGGAATTTCTGAATTTTCCGCAAAATTAGGGGCATTACTGTGTTTTTGCCTTAAAATAAGGTAAATTTCTGCATTTTTGCCCAAAATTAATTGGATTTTATGCATTTTTGCCCTAAAATAAGAAGAATTTCTGCCTTTTTGACCCAAAATAAGGGACATTTCTGGATTTTTGTTTCAAAATAAGGGGAATTTCTGCATTTTTGCCCCAAGATAAGGGGAATTTCTGCCTTTTTGGCACAAAACAATAGGAATTTCAGGCTTTTTCCCTAAAATAAGGGTAATTTCTGGAATTTGCCACCAAAAAAGCATAATTTTTGCCTTTTGCCCTGAAATAAAAGGAATTTCTGAATTTTAGCCACAAGATAAAGGAAATTTCTGCAATTTGCCTCAAAATAAAGGAAATTTCTGCAATTTTGCTTAAAAATAAGGGAAATTTCTGCAATTTTGTACCAAAAAAAAGAAATTTCATTAATTTCCCTCACAATAAGGGGAATTTCTGTTTTTTTCCCCAAAATTAATGGAATTTCTGATTTTTGCCTCAAAATTAGAAGCATTACAGAATTTTTGCCACAAAATATGCGAAATTTCTGCAATTTTGTTCCAAAATAATGGGAATTTCTTCATTTTTGCCACAAAATAAGGTAAATTTCTGCAATATTATCCTAAAATAAGTTAAATTTCTATACTTTTGTCCCAAAATAAGGGAAATTTCTGCCTTTTTGGCCCCAAATAAGGGGAATTTCTGCATTTTTGCCCCAAGTTAAAGGAAATTTCTGCAATTTTGGTAAAAATCATGGTAATTTCTGTATTTGTTCCCTGAATTAAAGAAAATTTCTGCATTTTTGCTCCAAAATAAGGGGAATTTCTGCAATTTTCCCCAAAATTACGGGAATTTCTGTAATTTTGCCCCAAAATAAGGGAAATTTCTGCAATTTTGCCCAAATAATAGGGGAATTTCTGCAATTTTGCCTCAAAATATGGGAAATTTCTGCAATTTTTCCCCAAAATTAGGGAATTTCTGCAATTTTGCACCAAAATAAGGGTATTTCCTACACTTTTCCTTCAAAATAAAGAGAATTTCTGCCTTTTTGAAACAAAAAAAGGGGAGTTTCTGCAATTTTGTTCCAAAATAAGGGGAATTTCTGCATTTTTGCCCCAAGATAAGGGGAATTTCTGCCTTTTTGGCACAAAACAATAGGAATTTCAGGCTTTTTCCCTAAAATAAGGGTAATTTCTGGAATTTGCCACCAAAAAAGCATAATTTTTGCCTTTTGCCCTGAAATAAAAGGAATTTCTGAATTTTAGCCACAAGATAAAGGAAATTTCTGCAATTTGCCTCAAAATAAAGGAAATTTCTGCAATTTTGCTTAAAAATAAGGGAAATTTCTGCAATTTTGTACCAAAAAAAAGAAATTTCATTAATTTCCCTCACAATAAGGGGAATTTCTGTTTTTTTCCCCAAAATTAATGGAATTTCTGATTTTTGCCTCAAAATTAGAAGCATTACAGAATTTTTGCCACAAAATATGCGAAATTTCTGCAATTTTGTTCCAAAATAATGGGAATTTCTTCATTTTTGCCACAAAATAAGGTAAATTTCTGCAATATTACTCTAAAGTAAGTTAAATTTCTATAATTTTGCCCCAAAATAAGGGAAATTTTTGCTTTTTTGGCCCCAAATAAGGGGAATTTCTGCATTTTTGCCAAAAATTAAGGAAATTTCTGCATTTTTGCCAATAAATAAGGGTAATTTCTGTATTTTTGACCTAAAATAAGGAAGATTTCTGCATTTTTGCCCCAAAATAAGGGGAATTTCTGTATTTTTTCCCTGAATTAAAAAAAAATTTCTGCATTTTTGCTCCAAAATAAGGGATATTTCTGCAATTTTTCCCCAAAATTAGGGGAATTTTTGTAATTTTGCACCAAAATAAGGGAAATTTCTGCAATTTTCCCCCAAATATAGGGGAATTTCTGAAATTTTGCATCGAAATAATGTTATTTCCTACATTTTTCCTCCAAAATAAAGAGAATTTCTGCCTTTTTGAAACAAAAAAATGGAATTTCTGCAATTTTGTTTTAAAATAAGGGGAATTTCTGCATTTTTGCCCCAAAATAAGAAGAATTTCTTCCTTTTTGGCGCAAAAACGGGGGAATTTCAGTTCTTTGCCCTAATATAAAAGTAATTTCTGCATTTTTTACACCAAGTATGCGGTATTTCTGCCTTTTTGACCCGATATAAGGGGAATTTCCACAATTTTGCCCCAAAATAAAAGAAATTTCTGCAATTTTGTCCCAAAAAAGAGAAATTTCAGCAATTTTGCCCCACTATAAGAGGAATTTCTGCCTTTTTCCCTCAAAATTAGGGGAATTTCTTCATTTTCCGCAAAATTAGGGGCATTACTGCGTTTTTGCCCCAAAATAAGGTAAATTTCTGCATTTTTGCCCAAAATTAATTGGATTTTATGCCTTTTTGCCCTAAAATAAGAAGAATATCTGCCTTTTTGACCCAAAATAAGAGACATTTCTGGATTTTTGTCCCATGATAAAAAAATTTCTTCAATTTTGCACAAAAATAAAAGAAATTTCTGACTTTTTGCCCTAAATAAGGGGAATTTCTGAAATTTTGCTCCAAAATAATGTTATATTTCTGTATTTTTGCCTCAAAATAAAGGAAATTTCTGCAATTTTGACACAAAATTAGAGGAATTTCTGCAATTTTGTCCCAAAATAAAAGAAATTTCTGCAATTTTGCCCGAAAATTAAAAGAATTTCTGCATTTTTACCCCAAATAAGGGGAATTTCTGCATTTTTGCCTCAAAATAAAGGGAATTTCTGCAATTTTGACACAAAATTAGGGGAATTTCTGCATTTTTGCCACAAATTAATGTAAATTTCTACAATTGTGCCCAAAAATTGCGAGAATTTCTCCATTTTTGCCCCAAAATTAGGGGAATTTCTGCAATTTTGCCCCCCAAAAAAAGGAATTTCTGCAATTTTGACACAAAATTAGGGAACTTTCTGCATTTTTGCCTCAAAAATAGGGAAATTTCTGCAATTTTGCTCCAAAATTAGGGGCATTACTGTCTTTTTGCCCAAAATAAGAGAAATTTCTGCATTTTTGCCCAAAATAAAGTGGAATTTCTGATTTTTGTCCTAAAATAAAAAGAATTTCTGCCTTTAAGGCAAAAATAAGGGGAATTTCAGTCTTTTTGCCCTAAAATAAGGTAATTTCTGCAATTTTCCCCCTAATAAGTGGAATTTCTGCCTTTATGACCTGAAAGAAGGGGAATTTCTAACATTTTTGCCCAAGATAAGAGAAATTTCTGCAATTTTACTACAAAATAAGGGAAATTTTTGCAATTTTGTCCAAAAAAAAGAAATCTCAGCAATTTTGCCCCCCAATAAGGGAAATTTCTGCCTTTTTGCCCCAAAATTAGAGGAATTTCTGAATTTTTGCTCCAAAATTAGAAGCATTACTGCATTTTTACCACAGAATAAGAGAAATTTCTGCAATTTGCCTCAAAATAAAGGAAATTTCTGCAATTTTTATTAAAAATAAGGGAAATTTCTGCAATTTTGTCCCAAAAAAGGAAAATTTCAGCAATTTTGCCCCACAATAAGAGGAATTTCTGCCTTTTGCCCCAAAATTAGGGGAATTTCTGCATTTTCCACAAAATTAGTGGCATTACTGTGTATTTGCCCCAAAATAAAGTAAATTTCTGCATTTTTGCCCAAAATTAATTGGATTTTATGCCTTTTTGCCCTAAAATAAGAAGAATATCTGCCTTTTTGACCCAAAATAAGGGACATTTCTGGATTTTTGTTCCATGATAAAAAAAATTTCTTCAATTTTGCCCAAAAATAAAAGAAATTTCTGCCTTTTTGCCCCAAATAAGGGGAATTACTGCAATTTTGCTCCAAAATAATGTTATATTTCTGCATTTTTGCCTCAAAATAAAGGAAATTTCTGCAATTTTGAAATAAAATTAGAGGAATTTCTTCAATTTTGCCGCAAAATAAGAGAAATTTCTGCAATTTTTCCCGAAAATTAGGAGAATTTCTGCATTTTTGCCACAAATTAATGTAAATTTCTGCAATTGTGCCCAAAAATTGCGGGAATTTCTGCATTTTTTGCCCCAAAATTAGGGGAATTTCTGCAATTTTGCCCCCCAAAAAAAGGAATTTCTGCAATTTTGACACAAAATTAGGGAAATTTCTGCATTTTTGCCTCAAAAATAGGGAAATTTCTGCAATTTTGCTCCAAAATTAGGTGCATTACTGTCTTTTTGCCCAAAATAAGGGAAATTTCTGCATTTTTGCCCAAAATAAAGTGGAATTTCTGATTTTTGTCCTAAAATAAAAAGAATTTCTGCCTTTAAGGCAAAAAATAAGGGGAATTTCAGTCTTTTTGCCCTAAAATAAGGTAATTTCTGCAATTTTCCCCCTAATAAGTGGAATTTCTGTATTTATGACCTGAAAGAAGGGGAATTTCTAACATTTTTGCACAAGATAAGGGAAATTTCTGCAATTTTACCACAAAATAAGGGAAATTTTTGCAATTTTGTCCAAAATAAGGAAAATCTCAGCAATTTTGCCCCCCAATAAGGGAAATTTCTGCCTTTTTGCCCCAAAATTAGAGGAATTTCTGAATTTTTGCTCCAAAATTAGAAGCATTACTGCATTTTTACCCCAGAATAAGGGAAATTTCTGCAATTTGCCTCAAAATAAAGGAAATTTCTGCAATTTTTCTTAAAAATAAGGGAAATTTTTGCAATTTTGTCCCAAAAAATGAAATTTCATTAATTTTGCCCCACAATAAGGGCAATTTCTGTCTTTTTGCCCCAAAATTAACGGAATTTCTGATTTTTGCTCCAAAATTAGAAGCATTACAAAATTTTTGCCACAAAATATGGGAAATTTCTGCAATTTTGTTCCAAAATAATAAGAATTTCTTCATTTTTGCCACAAAATAAGGTAAATTTCTGCAATATTATCCTAATATAAGTTAAATTTCTATACTTTTGCCCCAAAATAAGAAAAATTCCTGCCTTTTTGGCCCCAAATAAGAAGAATTTTTGCATTTTAACCCCTAATTAAGGGAAATTTCTGCATTTTTGCCCAAAAATAAGGGTAATTTCTGTATTTTTGGCCTAAAATAAGGGGAATTTCTGAATTTTTGCCCCAAAATAAAAGGAATTTCTGTATTTTTGCCCTGAATTAAAAAAATTTCTGCATTTTTGCTCCAAAATAAGGGAAATTTCTGCAATTTTTCCCCAAAATTAGGGGAATTTCTTTAATTTTGCCCCAAAATAAGGGAAATTTCTGCAATTTAGCCCAAAAATTAGGGGAATTTCTGCAATTTTCCTCAAAATAAAGGAAATTTCTGCAATTTTTTACCAACATTAGGGGAATTTCTGCAATTTTGCACCAAAATAATAGTATTTCGTACATTTTTCCTCAAAAATAAAAAGAATTTCTGCCTTTTTGAAACAAAAAAGGGGAATTTCTGCAATTTTGTTCCAAAATAAGAGGAATTTCTGCATTTTTGCCCCAAAATAAGGGGAATTTCTGCCTTTTTGGCGAAAAAAAGGGGGAATTTCAGTATTTTTGCCCTAAAATAAGGGTAATTTCTGCATTTTTTACACCAAGTATGCGGTATTTCTGCCTTTTTGACCCGATATAAGGAGAATTTCCGCAATTTTGCCCCAAAATAAGAGATTTTCTGCAATTTTGTCCCAAAAAAAAGAAATTTTAGCAATTTTGCCATACAATAAGGGGAATTACTGCCTTTTGCCCCAAAATAAGGGGAATTTCTGCATTTTTGCCCAAAATTAATTGGATTTTATGCCTTTTTGCCCTAAAATAAGAAGAATTTCAGCCTTTTTGACCCAAAATAAGAGGAATTTCTGAATTTTTGTCCCATGATAAGGAAAATTTCTTCAATTTTGCCCAAAAATAAAAGAAATTTCTGCCTTTTTGCCCCAAAATAAGGGGAATTTTTGCAATTTTGCACCAAAATAAAGTGGATTTTCTGCATTTTTGCCTAAAAATAAAGGGAATTTCTGCAATTTTGACACAAAATTAGGGGAATTTCTGCATTTTTGCCCCAAATTCAGGTAAATTTCTGCAATTTTGTCCAAAAATTTCTGGAATTTCTGCATTTTTGCTCAAAAATAATAGGAATTTCTGCAATTTTGCCCCCCAAAATAGGGAATTTGTGCAATTTTGACACAAAATTAAGGATATTTCTGCATTTTTGCCCCAAAATTAGGGAAATTTCTGCAATTTTGCTTCAAAATTAGGGGCATTACTGTCTTTTTGCCCAAAATAAGGGAAATTTCTGCATTTTTGCCCAAAATTAAGTGGAATTTCTGATTTTTGCCCTGATATAAAAAGAATTTCTGCCTTTAAGGCAAAAAATCAGGGGAATTTCAGTTTTTTTGCTCTAAAATAAGGGTAATTTCTGCAATTTGCCCACCAAAATAGGGAATTTGTGCAATTTTGACACAAAATTAGGGTAATTTCTGCATTTTTGCCCCAAAATTAAAGGAATTTCTGCAATTTTGCCCCAAAATAACGGAAATTTCTGCAATTTTTCCCAAAAATTAGGGGAATTTCTGCCTTTTTGCCCCATAATAAGAGAAATTTATGAAATTTTGCACAAAAATAAGGGAATTTTCTTCATTTTTGCTCCAAAATAAAGGGAATTTCTGCCTTTTTGAAACAAAAAAAGGAAATTTCTGCAATTTTGTTCCAAAATAAGGGGAATTTCTGCATTTTTGCCCCAAAATAAGGGAAATTTCGGCCTTTTGGTGCAAAAAGGGGGAATTTCAGTCTTTTTCCCCTAAAATAAGGGTAATTTCTGCATATTTGACACCAAGTATGCGGTATTTCTCCAAATAAGGGAAATTTCTGCAATTTTGTCCCAAAAAAGGGAAATTTCAGCAATTTTGCCCCACTATAAGAGGAATTTCTGCCTTTTGCCCCTAAATTAGGGGAATTTCTGCATTTTCTGCAAAATTAGGGGCATTACTGTGTTTTTGCCCTAAAATAAGGTAAATTTCTGCATTTTTGCCCAAAATTAATTGAATTTTCTGCCTTTTTGCACTAAAATAAAAAGAATTTTTGCATTTTTGACCCAAAATAAGGGAAATTTCTGGATTTTTGTCCCATGATAAGGAAAATTTCTTCAATTTTGCCCAAAAATAAAAGAAATTTCTGCCTTTTTGCCCCAAAATTAGGGGAATTTCTGCAATTTTGCACCAAAATAAAGTGGAATTTCTGCATTTTTGCCTCAAATATATAAAGAATTTCTGCAATTTTGACAAAAAATTAGGGGAATTTCTGCATTTTTGCCCAAAATTAAGGTAAATTTCTGCAATTTTGCTCAAAAATTGCGGGAATTTCTGCATTTTTGCCCCAAAATAAGGGGAATTTCTGCAATTTTGCTCCCAAAAAAGGGAAATTTCTGCAATTTTGCAACAAAATTAGGGGCATTACTGTCTTTTTGCCTAAAATAAGGGAAATTTCTGCATTTTTGCACAAAATTAATTGGAATTTCTGATTTTTGCCCTAATATAAAAAGAATTTCTGCCTTTAAGGCAAAAAATAAGGGGAATTTCAGTCTTTTTGCCCTAAAATATGGGTAATTTCTGCAATTTGCCCCCTAATAAGTGGAATTTCTGCCTTTATGACCCGAAAAAAGGGGAATTTCTAACATTTTTGCCCAAGATAGGGGAAATTTTTGCAATTTTACCCCAAAATAAGGGAAATTTTTGCAATTTTGTCCAACAAAAGGAAAATCTCAGCAATTTTGCCCCACAATAAGGGGAATTTTTGCCTTTTTGCCCCAAAATTAGGGAAATTTCTGAATTTGTGTTCCAAAATTAGAAGCATTATTGCATTTTTACCCCATAATAAGGGAAATTTCTGCAATTTGCCTTAAAATAAAGGAAATTTCTGCATTTTTGCCCCAAATTAAGAGAAATTTCTGCATTTTTGCCCAAAAATAAAGGCAATTTCTGTATTTGTGGCCTAAAATAAGGGGAATTTCTGCATTTTTGCCCCAAAATAAGGGGAATTTCTGTATTTTTGCCCTGAATTAAAGAAAATTTCTGCATTTTTGCTCCAAAATAAGGGGAATTTCTGAAATTTTTCCCCAAAATTAGGGGAATTTCTGTAATTTTGCCCCAAAATAAGGGAAATTTCTGCAATTTTGCCCAAAAATTAAGGGAATTTCTGCAATTTTGAACAAAAATAATGGTATTTCCTACATTTTTCCTCCAAAATAAAAAGAATTTCTGCCTTTTTGAAACAAAGAAGGGGAATTTCTGCATTTTTGCCCCAAAATAAGGGGAATTTCTTCCTTTTTGGCGCAAAAAAGGGGGAATTTCAGTCTTTTGCCCCAAAATAAGGGTAATTTCTGCATTTTGTACACCAAGTGTGCGGTATTTCTGCCTTTTTGACCCGATATAAGGGGAATTTCCGCAATTTTGCCCCAAAATAAGAGAAATTTCTGCAATTTTGTCCCAAAATGGGAATTTCAGCAATTTTGCCCCACAATAAGGGGAATTTCTGCCTTTTTCCCCTAAATTAGGGGAATTTCCACATTTTTGCAAAATTAGGGGCATTACTGTGTTTTTGCCCCAAAATAAGGTAAATTTCTGCATTTTTGCCCAAAATTAATTGGATTTTCTGCCTTTTTGCCCTAAAATAAGAAGAATTTCTGCCTTTCTGACCCAAAATAAGAGGATTTTCTGAATTTTTGCTCCAAAATTATAACCATTACTGCATTTTTACCCCAAAATAATGGAAATTTCAGCAATTTGCATCAAAATAAAAGAAAGTTCTGCAATTTTGTCCCAAAAAAAGGAAATTTCATTAATTTTGCCCCACAATAAGGGGAATTTCTGTCTTTTTGCCCCAAAATTAACAGAAGTTCTGATTTTTGCCCCAAAATTAGAAGCATTACAGAATTTTTGCCACAAAATATGGGAAATTTCTGCAATTTTGTTCCAAAATAATGGGAATTTCTTCATTTTTGCCAAAATAAGGTAAATTTCTGCAATATTATCCTAAAATAAGTTAAATTTCTATACTTTTGCCCCAAAATAAGGGAAATTCCTGCCTTTTTGGCCCCAAATAAGGGGAATTTCTGCGATTTTGCTCCAAAATACAGGGAATTTCTGCCTTTTTGCCCGAAAATATAGGGAATGTATATCTTTTTGCCATATAAAAGGGAAATTTCTTTACTTTTGCCCCAAAATAATAGGATTTTCCATTTTTTGACTCAAAATAAGTGCAATTTCTGCCTTTTCCCCAAAAATAAACGGAATTTCTGTTTGTTTGCCCCAAAATAAGGGGAATTTCTGACTTTTTGCCCTGAAATATGTGAAATTTCTAAAATTTTTCCCCAAAATAAGGGAAATGTCTGCTTTTTGCCCTAAAATAAGGGGAATTTCTGCCTTTTTGCCACAAAATATGGGGAATTTCTGCCTTTTTGCCCCAAAATAAGAAAAATTTCTGCAATTTTGTACCAAAATAAAAGAAATTTCTGCCTTTTTGCCCCAAAATAAGAGAAATTTTTGCCTTTTTTCCCTGAAATACGTGAAAATTCTTCAATTATGCCCCAAAATAATAAAAATTTCTTCAATGTTGCCCCAAAGTAAAGGAAATATTTGCAATTTTGCCCCAAAATAAGGGTATTTTCTGAATTTTTGCTCCCGAAAAAAGGGGATTTTCTCTATTTTTGCCCTAAAATATGGAGAATTTCTGACTTTTTGCCCGAAAATTATAAGAATTTTTGCAATTCTGCTTCAAAATATGGGGAATTTCTGCCTTTTAGCACCAAAATAAAGAGAATTTTCGCATTTTACCTCAAAATAAGAATAATTTCTGCCTTTTGCCCCAAAATATGGGGAATTTCTGCCTTTTTGTTACAAAATAAGGAAAATTTCTTCAATTTTGTACCATAATAAAGGAAATTTCTGCTTTTGGCCCCAAAATAAAGGGAATTTCTGACTTTTTGCCCTGAAATAAATGAAATCCTGCAATTTTGCCTGAAAATAAGGGATTTTTGTGCCTTTTTGCCCAAAAACAAGAAGAATTTCTGCCTTTTGTCCCAAAATAATAGAAATTTCAGCATTTTACCTCAAAATAAGAAGAATTTCAGCCTTTTTGCACAAAAATAGGAAAACTTTTTGCTTTTTTTCTGAAATAAGTGAAATTTCTGCAATTTTGCCCTAAAATAAGGGAAATTTCTGCAATTTTTCTTCATAATAAAGGAAATTTCTGCAATTTAGCCCTAAAATAAAGGGAATTTCTGTTTTTGGCCCCAAAATAAGGGAAATTTCTGCAATTTTGCCCTAAAATAAGGGGAATTTCTGTTTTATGCCCCAAAATAAGGGGAATTTTTGCCTTTTTGCCACAAAATAAAGAAAATTACTTCATGTTTTACCCCAAAATTAGGTGAATTTCTGCCTTCTTGCCCAAAAATAAGGGGAATTTCAGCCTTTTTACCGCAAAATAAGGGGAATTTCTACCTTTTGCCCCAATATATGGGGAATTTCTGCCTTTTTGTTCCAAAATAAGGAAAATTTCTTCAATGTTGTACCAAAATAAAAGAAATTTCTGCTTTTTGCCCCAAAATAAAAGGAATTTCTGACTTTTTGTCCTGAAATAAATGAAATTTCTGCAATTTTGCCCGAAAATAAGAAAAATTTGTGCTTTTTGCCACAAAATATAAAAAATTTCTGCCTTTTTGCCACAAAATAAGAAAAATTTCTGCAATTCTGTACCAAAATAAAAGAAATTTCTCCAATTTTGCCCCAAAATAAGGAAAATTTCTGCAATTATGCCCCAAAATAAGGAAAATTTCTTCAATTTTGCCCCAAAATAAGGGGAATTTCTGAAATTTTGCCCCGAAATAAGGAGAATTTCTGTATTTTTGCCCCAAAATAAAGGGAATTTCGGCCTTTTTGCCCCAAAATTAGGGAAGTTTCTGCAATTTTGCTTCAAAATACAGGGAATTTCTGCCTCTTTCCCAGAAAATAAGGGGAACTTCTGCCTTTTTGCTTCAAATAAAAAGAATTTCTGCATTTTTGCCCCAATATTAGGGGAATATCTGCAATTTTGCTCCAAAATATGAGGAATTTCTGCCATTTTGCCCGAAACTAAGGGGATTTTCTGCCTTTTTGCCCCCAAATAAGGGAAATTTCTGCAATTTTATCCCAAAATAAGGGGAATTTCTGCATTTTTGCCCCAAAATAAAAGGAATTTCTGCCTTTTTGCCCCAATATAAGGGAAATTTCTGCAATTTTATCCCAAAATAAGATGAATTTCTGCCTTTTTGCCCCAATATAAGGGAAATTTCTGCATTTTTGCCCCAAAATAAGAAAAAATTTGCTTTATTTCTCTGAAATAAGTGAAATTTCTGCAACTTTGCCCTAAAATAAGTGAATTTTCTGCAATTTTTCCCTATAATAAAGGAAATATCTGCAATTTTGCCCCAAAATAAGGGGAACTTCTGGTTTTTGCCCCAAAATAAGGGAAATTTCTGCAATTTTGCCCTAAAATAAGGAGAATTTCTGCCTTTTGCCCCAAAATAAGGGGAATTTCTTCCTTTTTGCCCCAAAATAAAGAAAATTACTGCATGTTTTACCCCAAAATAAGGTGAATTTCTGCAATTTTGCTCTAAAATTGAAAATTTTCTGACTTTATTTCCGAAAATAAGGGGAATTTCTGCCATTTTGCCACGAAATAAGTGAAATTTCTGCACTTTTACCCCAAAATAAGGGGAATTTCTGCCTTTTTGCCCTAAAATTAGGGGAATTTCTGCAATTTTGCTCCAAAATAAGGGGAATTTCTCTTTTTTTGCCCGAAAATAAAGAGAATGTATACTTTTTGCAATATAAAAGGGAAATTTCTTTACTTTTGCCCCAAAATAAGGGGATTCTCCGCCTTTTTGACTCAAAATAAGTGCAATTTCAGCTTTTTCCCCAAAAATAAACGGAATTTCTGTCTTTTTGCCCCAAAATAAGGGGAATTTCTGCCTTTTTGGACCAAAATAAGGGGAATTTCAGCCTTTTTACCTCAAAATAAGGGGAATTTCTTCCTTTTCCCCTAAATATGGGGAATTTCTGCCTTTTTGCCCCAAAATAAGAAAAATTTCTGCAATTTTGTACCAAAATAAAAAAATTTCTGCATTTTGCCCCAAAATTACAGAAATTTCTGCCCTTTTTCCCTGAAAAAATTGAAATTTCTGCAATTTTGCCCCAAAATAAGGGGATTTTCTGAATTTTTGCTTCCAAAAAAAGGGGATTTTCTCTCTTTTTGCCCCAAAATATGGAGAATTTCTGACTTTTTGCCCTAAAATTATGAGAATTTCTGCAATTCTGCTTCAAAATACGGGGCATTTCTGCCTTTTAGCCCCAAAATAAAGGGAATTTCTGCATTTTACCTCAAAATAAGAATAATTTCTGCCTTTTGCTCCAAAATATTGGGAATTTCTGCCTTTTTGTTCCAAAATAAGGAAAATTTCTTCAATTTTGTAACATAATAAATGAAATTTCTGCTTTTTGCCCCAAAATAAGGGGAATTTCTGACTTTTTGCCCTGAAATAAATGAAATCCTGCAATTTTGCCCGAAAATAAGGGAAATTTATGTCTTTTTGCCCCAAAATAAGAAGAATTTCTGACTTTTGCCCCAAAATAATGGGAATTTCAGCATTTTACCTCAAAATAAGCAGAATTTCAGCTTTTTTGCACCAAAATATGGCGAACTTCTGCCTTTTTACCCCAAAATTAGAAAACTCTTTGCTTTTTTTTCTGAAATAAGTGAAATTTCTGCAATTTTGCCCTAAAATAAGGGAAAATTCTGTTTTTTGCCCTAAAATAAGGGAAATTTCTGCAATTTTTCTTCATAATAAAAGAAATTTCTGCAATTTAGCCCCAAAATAAAAAGAATTTCTGTTTTTTGTCCCAAAATAAGGGAAATTTCTGCAATTTTGCCCTAAAATAAGAGGAATTTCTGTTTTTTGCCCCAAAATAAGGAGAATTTTTGCGTTTTTGCCACAAAATAAAGAAAATTACTGCATGTTTTACCCCAAAATTAGGTGAATTTCTGCCTCTTTGCCCCAAAATAAGGGGAATTTCAGCCTTTTTACCTCAAAATAAGGGGAATTTCTACCTTTTGCCCCAATATATGGGGAATTTCTGCCTTTTTGTTCCAAAATAAGGAAAATTTCTTCAATGTTGTACCAAAATAAAAGAAATTTCTGCTTTTTGCCCCAAAATAAAAGGAATTTCTGACTTTTTGTCCTGAAATAAATGAAATTTCTGCAATTTTGCCCGAAAATAAGAAAAATTTGTGCTTTTTGCCACAAAATATAAAAAATTTCTGCCTTTTTGCCACAAAATAAGAAAAATTTCTGCAATTCTGTACCAAAATAAAAGAAATTTCTCCAATTTTGCCCCAAAATAAGGGAAATTTCTGCAATTATGCCCCAAAATAAGGAAAATTTCTTCAATTTTGCCCCAAAATAAGGGGAATTTCTGAAATTTTGCCCCGAAATAAGGAGAATTTCTGTATTTTTGCCCCAAAATAAAGGGAATTTCGGCCTTTTTGCCCCAAAATTAGGGAAGTTTCTGCAATTTTGCTTCAAAATACAGGGAATTTCTGCCTCTTTCCCAGAAAATAAGAAGAACTTCTGCCTTTTTGCTTCAAATAAAAAGAATTTCTGCATTTTTGCCCCAATATTAGGGGAATATCTGCAATTTTGCTCCAAAATATGAGGAATTTCTGCCATTTTGCCCGAAATTAAGGGGATTTTCTGCCTTTCTGCCACCAAATAAGGGAAATTTCTGCAATTTTATCCCAAAATAAGGGGAATTTCTGCATTTTTGCCCCAAAATAAAAGGAATTTCTGCCTTTTTGCCCCAATATAAGGGAAATTTCTGCAATTTTATCCCAAAATAAGATGAATTTCTGCCTTTTTGCCCCAATATAAGGGAAATTTCTGCATTTTTGCCCCAAAATAAGAAAAATTTTGCTATATTTCTCTGAAATAAGTGAAATTTCTGCAACTTTGCCCTAAAATAAGTGAATTTTCTGCATTTTTCCCTATAATAAAGGAAATATCTGCAATTTTGCCCCAAAATAAGGGGAACTTCTGGTTTTTGCCCCAAAATAAGGGAAATTTCTGCAATTTTGCCCTAAAATAAGGAGAATTTCTGCCCTTTGCCCCAAAATAAGGGGAATTTCTTCCTTTTTGCCCCAAAATAAAGAAAATTACTGCATGTTTTACCCCAAAATAAGGTGAATTTCTGCAATTTTGCTCCAAAATTGAAAATTTTCTGACTTTATTTCCGAAAATAAAGGGAATTTCTGCCATTTTGCCACGAAATAAGTGAAATTTCTGCACTTTTACCCCAAAATAAGGGGAATTTCTGCCTTTTTGCCCCAAAATTAGGGGAATTTCTGCAATTTTGCTCCAAAATAAGGGGAATTTCTGTTTTTTTGCCCGAAAATAAAGAGAATGTATACTTTTTGCCATATAATAGGGAAATTTCTTTACTTTTGCCCCAAAATAAGGGGATTCTCCGCCCTTTTGACTCAAAATAAGTGCAATTTCAGCTTTTTCCCCAAAAATAAACGGAATTTCTGTCTTTTTGCCCCAAAATAAGGGGAATTTCTGCCTTTTTGGACCAAAATAAGGGGAATTTCAGCCTTTTTACCTCAAAATAAGGGGAATTTCTTCCTTTTCCCCTAAATATGGGGAATTTCTGCTTTTTTGCCCCAAAATAAGAAAAATTTCTGCAATTTTGTACCAAAATAAAAAAAATTTCTGCATTTTGCCCCAAAATTACAGAAATTTCTGCCCTTTTTCCCTGAAATAAGTGAAATTTCTGCAATTTTGCCCCAAAATAAGGGGATTTTCTGAATTTTTGCTTCCGAAAAAAGGGGATTTTCTCTCTTTTTGCCCCAAAATATGGAGAATTTCTGACTTTTTGCCCGAAAATTATGAGAATTTCTGCAATTCTGCTTCAAAATACGGGGCATTTCTGCCTTTTAGCCCCAAAATAAAGGGAATTTCTGCATTTTACCTCAAAATAAAAATAATTTCTGCCTTTTGCCCCAAAATATTGGGAATTTCTGCCTTTTTGTTCCAAAATAAGGAAAATTTCTTCAATTTTGTAACATAATAAAAGAAATTTCTGCTTTTTGCCTCAAAATAAGGGGAATTTCTGACTTTTTGCCCTGAAATAAAGGAAATCCTGCAATTTTGCCCGAAAATAAGGGAAATTTGTGCCTTTTTGCCCCAAAATAAGAAGAATTTCTGACTTTTGCCCCAAAATAAGGGGAATTTCAGCATTTTACCTCAAAATAAGAAGAATTTCAGCCTTTTTGCACCAAAATATGGCGAACTTCTGCCTTTTTACCCCAAAATTAGAAAACTTTTTGCTTTTTTTTTCTGAAATAAGTGAAATTTCTGCAATTTTGCCCTAAAATAAGGGAAATTTCTGTTTTTTGCCCTATAATAAGGGAAATTTCTGCAATTTTTCTTCATAATAAGGGAAATTTCTGCAATTTAGCCCCAAAATAAAAGGAATTTCTGTTTTTTGCCCCAAAATAAGGGAAATTTCTGCAATTTTGCCCTAAAATAAGGGGAATTTCTGCTTTTTGCCCCAAAATAAAAGGAATTTCTGACTTTTTGTCCTGAAATAAATGAAATTTCTGCAATTTTGCCCGAAAATAAGAAAAATTTGTGCTTTTTGTCACAAAATATAAAAAATTTCTGCCTTTTTGCCACAAAATAAGAAAAATTTCTGCAATTCTGTACCAAAATAAAAGAAATTTCTCCAATTTTGCCCCAAAATAAGGGAAATTTCTGCAATTATGCCCCAAAATAAGGAAAATTTCTTCAATTTTGCCCCAAAATAAGGGGAATTTCTGAAATTTTGCCCCGAAATAAGGAGAATTTCTGTATTTTTGCATCAAAATAAAGGGAATTTCGGCCTTTTTGCCCCAAAATTAGGGAAGTTTCTGCAATTTTGCTTCAAAATACAGGGAATTTCTGCCTCTTTCCCAGAAAATAAGGGGAACTTCTGCCTTTTTGCTTCAAATAAAAAGAATTTCTGCATTTTTGCCCCAATATTAGGGGAATATCTGCAATTTTGCTCCAAAATATGAGGAATTTCTGCCATTTTGCCCGAAACTAAGGGGATTTTCTGCCTTTTTGCCCCCAAATAAGGGAAATTTCTGCAATTTTATCCCAAAATAAGGGGAATTTCTGCATTTTTGCCCCAAAATAAAAGGAATTTCTGCCTTTTTGCCCCAATATAAGGGAAATTTCTGCAATTTTATCCCAAAATAAGATGAATTTCTGCCTTTTTGCCCCAATATAAGGGAAATTTCTGCATTTTTGCTCCAAAATAAGAAAAAATTTGCTTTATTTCTCTGAAATAAGTGAAATTTCTGCAACTTTGCCCTAAAATAAGTGAATTTTCTGCAATTTTTCCCTATAATAAAGGAAATATCTGCAATTTTGCCCCAAAATAAATGGAACTTCTGGTTTTTGCCCCAAAATAAGGGAAATTTCTGCAATTTTGCCCTAAAATAAGGAGAATTTCTGCCTTTTGCCCCAAAATAAGGGGAATTTCTTCCTTTTTGCCCCAAAATAAAGAAAATTACTGCATGTTTTACCCCAAAATAAGGTGAATTTCTGCAATTTTGCTCCAAAATTGAAAATTTTCTGACTTTATTTCCGAAAATAAGGGGAATTTCTGCAATTTTGCCACGAAATAAGTGAAATTTCTGCACTTTTACCCCAAAATAAGGGGAATTTCTGCCTTTTTGCCCCAAAATTAGGGGAATTTCTGCAATTTTGCTCCAAAATAAGGGGAATTTCTCTTTTTTTGCCCGAAAATAAAGAGAATGTATGCTTTTTGCAATATAAAAGGGAAATTTCTTTACTTTTGCCCCAAAATAAATGGATTCTCCGTCCTTTTGACTCAAAATAAGTGCAATTTCAGCTTTTTTCCCAAAAATAAACGGAATTTCTGTTTTTTGCCCCAAAATAAGGGGAATTTCTGCCTATTTGGACCAAAATAAGGGGAATTTCAGCCTTTTTACCTCAAAATAGGGGGAATTTCTTCCTTTTCCCCTAAATATGGGGAATTTCTGCCTTTTTGCCCCAAAATAAGAAAAATTTCTTCAATTTTGTACCAAAATAAAAAAAATTTCTGCATTTTGCCCCAAAATTACAGAAATTTCTGCCCTTTTTCCCTGAAATAAGTGAAATTTCTGCAATTTTGCCCCAAAATAAGGGGATTTTCTGAGTTTTTGCTTCCAAAAAAAGGGGATTTTCTCTCTTTTTGCCCCAAAATATGGAGAATTTCTGACTTTTTGCCCGAAAATTATGAGAATTTCTGCAATTCTGCTTCACAATACGGGGCATTTCTGCCTTTTAGCCCCAAAATAAAGGGAATTTCTGCATTTTACCTCAAAATAAGAATAATTTCTGCCTTTTGCCCCAAAATATTGGGAATTTCTGCCTTTTTGTTCCAAAATAAGGAAAATTTCTTCAATTTTGTAACATAATAAGAGAAATTTCTGCTTTTTGCCCCAAAATAAGGGGAATTTCTGACTTTTTGCCCTGAAATAAATGAAATCCTGCAATTTTGCCCGAAAATAAGGGAAATTTGTGCCTTTTTGCCCCAAAATAAGAAAAATTTCTGACTTTTGCCCCAAAATAAGGGGAATTCAGCATTTTACCTCAAAATAAGAAGGATTTCAGCCTTTTTGCACCAAAATATGGCGAACTTCTGCCTTTTTACCCCAAAATTAGAAAACTTTTTGCTTTTTTTTTCTGAAATAAGTGAAATTTCTGCAATTTTGCCCTAAAATAAGGGAAATTTCTGTTTTTTGCCCTAAAATAAGGGAAATTTCTGCAATTTTTCTTCATAATAAGGGAAATTTCTGCAATTTACCTCCAAAATAAAAGGAATTTCTGTTTTTTGACCCAAAATAAGGGAAATTTCTGCAATTTTCCCTAAAATAAGGGGAATTTCTGTTTTTTGCCCCAAAATAAGGGAAATTTTTGCCTTTTTGCCACAAAATAAAAAAAATTACTGCATGTTTTACCCCAAAATTAGGTGAATTTCTGCCTTTTTGCCCCAAAATAAGGGGAATTTCAGCCTTTTTACCTCAAAATAAGGGGAATTTCTACCTTTTGCCCCAATATATGGGGAATTTCTGCCTTTTTGTTCCAAAATAAGGAAAATTTCTTCAATGTTGTACCAAAATAAAAGAAATTTCTGCTTTTTGCCCCAAAATAAAAGGAATTTCTGACTTTTTGTCCTGAAATAAATGAAATTTCTGCAATTTTGCCCGAAAATAAGAAAAATTTGTGCTTTTTGCCACAAAATATAAAAAATTTCTGCCTTTTGGCCACAAAATAAGAAAAATTTCTGCAATTCTGTACCAAAATAAAAAAAAATTCTCCAATTTTGCCCCAAAATAAGGGAAATTTCTGCAATTTTGCCCTAAAATAAGGAGAATTTCTGCCCTTTGCCCCAAAATAAGGGGAATTTCTTCCTTTTTGCCCCAAAATAAAGAAAATTACTGCATGTTTTACCCCAAAATAAGGTGAATTTCTGCAATTTTGCTCCAAAATTGAAAATTTTCTGACTTTATTTCCGAAAATAAAGGGAATTTCTGCCATTTTGCCACGAAATAAGTGAAATTTCTGCACTTTTACCCCAAAATAAGGGGAATTTCTGCCTTTTTGCCCCAAAATTAGGGGAATTTCTGCAATTTTGCTCCAAAATAAGAGGAATTTCTGTTTTTTTGCCCGAAAATAAAGAGAATGTATACTTTTTGCCATATAATAGGGAAATTTCTTTACTTTTGCCCCAAAATAAGGGGATTCTCCGCCCTTTTGACTCAAAATAAGTGCAATTTCAGCTTTTTCCCCAAAAATAAACGGAATTTCTGTCTTTTTGCCCCAAAATAAGGGGAATTTCTGCCTTTTTGGACCAAAATAAGGGGAATTTCAGCCTTTTTACCTCAAAATAAGGGGAATTTCTTCCTTTTCCCCTAAATATGGGGAATTTCTGCCTTTTTGCCCCAAAATAAGAAAAATTTCTGCAATTTTGTACCAAAATAAAAAAAATTTCTGCATTTTGCCCCAAAATTACAGAAATTTCTGCCCTTTTTCCCTGAAATAAGTGAAATTTCTGCAATTTTGCCCCAAAATAAGGGGATTTTCTGAATTTTTGCTTCTGAAAAAAGGGGATTTTCTCTCTTTTTGCCCCAAAATATGGAGAATTTCTGACTTTTTGCCCGAAAATTATGAGAATTTCTGCAATTCTGCTTCAAAATACGGGGCATTTCTGCCTTTTAGCCCCAAAATAAAGGGAATTTCTGCATTTTACCTCAAAATAAAAATAATTTCTGCCTTTTGCCCCAAAATATTGGGAATTTCTGCCTTTTTGTTCCAAAATAAGGAAAATTTCTTCAATTTTGTAACATAATAAAAGAAATTTCTGCTTTTTGCCTCAAAATAAGGGGAATTTCTGACTTTTTGCACTGAAATAAAGGAAATCCTGCAATTTTGCCCAAAAATAAGGGAAACTTGTGCCTTTTTGCCCCAAAATAAGAAGAATTTCTGACTTTTGCCCCAAAATAAGGGGAATTTCAGCATTTTACCTCAAAATAAGAAGAATTTCAGCCTTTTTGCACCAAAATATGGCGAACTTCTGCCTTTTTACCCCAAAATTAGAAAACTTTTTTGCTTTTTTTTTCTGAAATAAGTGAAATTTCTGCAATTTTGCCCTAAAATAAGGGAAATTTCTGTTTTTTGCCCTATAATAAGGGAAATTTCTGCAATTTTTCTTCATAATAAGGGAAATTTCTGCAATTTAGCCCCAAAATAAAAGGAATTTCTGTTTTTTGCCCCAAAATAAGGGAAATTTCTGCAAATTTGCCCTAAAATAAGGGGAATTTCTGTTTTTTGCCCCAAAATAAGGGGAATTTTTGCCTTTTTGCCACAAAATAAAGAAAATTACTGCATGTTTTACCCCAAAATTAGGTGAATTTCTGCCTTTTTGCCCCAAAATAAGGGGAATTTCAGCCTTTTTACCTCAAAATAAGGGGAATTTCTACCTTTTGCCCCAATATATGGGGAATTTCTGCCTTTTTGTTCCAAAATAAGGAAAATTTCTTCAATGTTGTACCAAAATAAAAGAAATTTCTGCTTTTTGCCCCAAAATAAAAGGAATTTCTGACTTTTTGTCCTGAAATAAATGAAATTTCTGCAATTTTGCCCGAAAATAAGAAAAATTTGTGCTTTTTGCCACAAAATATAAAAAATTTCTGCCTTTTTGCCACAAAATAAGAAAAATTTCTGCAATTCTGTACCAAAATAAAAGAAATTTCTCCAACTTTGCCCCAAAATAAGAAGAATTTCTGAAATTTTGCCCCGAAATAAGGAGAATTTCTGTATTTTTGCCCCAAAATAAAGGGAATTTCGGCCTTTTTGCCCCAAAATATAGGGAAGTTTCTGCAATTTTGCTTCAAAATACAGGGAATTTCTGCCTCTTTCCCAGAAAATAAGGGGAACTTCTGCCTTTTTGCTTCAAATAAAAAGAATTTCTGCATTTTTGCCCCAATATTAGGGGAATATCTGCAATTTTGCTCCAAAATATGAGGAATTTCTGCCATTTTGCCCGAAATTAAGGGGATTTTCTGCCTTTTTGCCCCCAAATAAGGGAAATTTCTGCATTTTTGCCCCAAAATAAAAGGAATTTCTGCCTTTTTGCACCAATATAAGGAAAATTTCTGCCATTTTATCCCAAAATAAGATGAATTTCTGCCTTTTTGCCCCAATATAAGGGAAATTTCTGCATTTTTGCCCCAAAATAAGAAAAATTTTGCTTTATTTCTCTGAAATAAGTGAAATTTCTGCAACTTTGCCCTAAAATAAGTGAATTTTCTGCACTTTTTCCCTATAATAAAGGAAATATCTGGAATTTTGCCCCAAAATAAGGGGAACTTCTGGTTTTGGCCCCAAAATAAGGGAAATTTCTGCAATTTTGCCCTAAAATAAGGAGAATTTCTACCTTTTGCCACAAAATAAGGGGAATTTCTTCCTTTTTGCCCCAAAATAAAGAAAATTACTGCATGTTTTACCCCAAAATAAGGTGAATTTCTGCAATTTTGCTCCAAAATTGAAAATTTTCTGACTTTATTTCCGAAAATAAGGGGAATCTGCCATTTTACCACAAAATAAGTGAAATTTCTGCACTTTTACCCCAAAATAAGGGGAATTTCTGCCTTTTTGCCCCAAAATTAGGGGAATTTCTGCAATTTTGCTCCAAAAAAAGGGGAATTTCTGTTTTTTTGCCCGAAAATAAAGAGAATGTATACTTTTTGCCATAAAAAAGGGAAATTTCTTTACTTTTGAACCAAAATAAGGGGATTCTCCGCCTTTTTGACTGAAAATAAGTGCAATTTCAGCCTTCTCCCCAAAAATAAACGGAATTTCTGTCTTTTTGCCCCAAAATAAGGGGAATTTCTGCCTTTTTGGACCAAAATAAGGGGAATTTCAGCCTTTTTACCTCAAAATAAGGGGAATTTCTTCCTCTTCCCCTAAATATGGGGAATTTCTGCCTCTTTGCCCCAAAATAAGAAAAATTTCTGCAATTTTGTACCAAAATAAAGAAAATTTCTGCATTTTGCCCCAAAATTACAGAAATTTCTGCCCTTATTCCCTGAAATAAGTGAAATTTCTGCAATTTTGCCCCAAAATAAGGAAAATTTCTGCAATTATGCCCCAAAATAAGGAAAATTTCTTCAATTTTGCCCCAAAATAAGGGGAATTTCTGAAATTTTGCCCCGAAATAAGGAGAATTTCTGTATTTTTGCCCCAAAATAAAGGGAATTTCGGCCTTTTTGCCCCAAAATTAGGGAAGTTTCTGCAATTTTGCTTCAAAATACAGGGAATTTCTGCCTCTTTCCCAGAAAATAAGGGGAACTTCTGCCTTTTTGCTTCAAATAAAAAGAATTTCTGCATTTTTGCCCCAATATTAGGGGAATATCTGCAATTTTGCTCCAAAATATGAGGAATTTCTGCCATTTTTCCCGAAACTAAGGGGATTTTCTGCCTTTTTGCCCCCAAATAAGGGAAATTTCTGCAATTTTATCCCAAAATAAGGGGAATTTCTGCATTTTTGCCCCAAAATAAAAGGAATTTCTGCCTTTTTGCCCCAATATAAGGGAAATTTCTGCAATTTTATCCCAAAATAAGATGAATTTCTGCCTTTTTGCCCCAATATAAGGGAAGTTTCTGCATTTTTGCCCCAAAATAAGAAAAATTTTGCTTTATTTCTCTGAAATAAGTGAAATTTCTGCAACTTTGCCCTAAAATAAATGAATTTTCTGCAATTTTTCCCTATAATAAAGGAAATATCTGCAATTTTGCCCCAAAATAAGGGGAACTTCTGGTTTTTGCCCCAAAATAAGGGAAATTTCTGCAATTTTGCCCTAAAATAAGGAGAATTTCTACCTTTTGCCCCAAAATAAGGGGAATTTCTTCCTTTTTGCCCCAAAATAAAGAAAATTACTGCATGTTTTACCCCAAAATAAGGTGAATTTCTGCAATTTTGCTCCAAAATTGAAAATTTTCTGACTTTATTTCCGAAAATAAGGGGAATTCCTGCCATTTTGCCACGAAATTAGTGAAATTTCTGCACTTTTACCCCAAAATAAGGGGAATTTCTGCTTTTTTGCCCCAAAATTAGGGGAATTTCTGCAATTTTGCTCCAAAATAAGGGGAATTTCTGTTTTTTTGCCCGAAAATAAAGAGAATGTATACTTTTTGCCATAAAAAAGGGAAATTTCTTTACTTTTGCCCCAAAATAAGGGGATTCTCCGCCTTTTTGACTCAAAATAAGTGCAATTTCAGCTTTTTCCCCAAAAATAAACGGAATTTCTGTCTTTTTGCCCCAAAATAAGGGGAATTTCTGCCTTTTTGGACCAAAATAAGGGGAATTTCAGCCTTTTTACCTCAAAATAAGGGGAATTTCTACCTTTTGCCCCAATATATGGGGAATTTCTGCCTTTTTGTTCCAAAATAAAGAAAATTTCTTCAATGTTGTAACAAAATAAAAGAAATTTCTGCTTTTTGCCGCAAATTAAAAGGAATTTCTGACTTTTTGTCCTGAAATAAATGAAATTTCTGCAATTTTGCCCGAAAATAAGAAAAATTTGTGCTTTTTGCCACAAAATATAAAAAATTTCTGCCTTTTTGCCACAAAATAAGAAAAATTTCTGCAATTCTGTACCAAAATAAAAAAAAATTCTCCAATTTTGCCCCAAAATAAGGGAAATTTCTGCAATTATGCCCCAAAATAAGGAAAATTTCTTCAATTTTGCCCCAAAATAAGGGGAATTTCTGAAATTTTGCCCCGAAATAAGGAGAATTTCTGTATTTTTGCCCCAAAATAAAGGGAATTTCGGCCTTTTTGCCCCAAAATTAGGGAAGTTTCTGCAATTTTGCTTCAAAATACAGGGAATTTCTGCCTCTTTCCCAGAAAATAAGGGGAACTTCTGCCTTTTTGCTTCAAATAAAAAGAATTTCTGCATTTTTGCCCCAATATTAGGGGAATATCTGCAATTTTGCTCCAAAATATGAGGAATTTCTGCCATTTTGCCCGAAATTAAGGGGATTTTCTGCCTTTTTGCCCCCAAATAAGGGAAATTTCTGCAATTTTATCCCAAAATAAGGGGAATTTCTGCATTTTTGCCCCAAAATAAAAGGAATTTCTGCCTTTTTGCCCCAATATAAGGGAAATTTCTGCAATTTTATCCCAAAATAAGATGAATTTCTGCCTTTTGCCCCAATATAAGGGAAATTTCTGCATTTTTGCCCCAAAATAAGAAAAATTTTGCTTTATTTCTCTGAAATAAGTGAAATTTCTGCAACTTTGCCCTAAAATAAGTGAATTTTCTGCAATTTTTCCCTATAATAAAGGAAATATCTGCAATTTTGCCCCAAAATAAGGGGAACTTCTGGTTTTTGCCCCAAAATAAGGGAAATTTCTGCAATTTTGCCCTAAAATAAGGAGAATTTCTGCCTTTTGCCCCAAAATAAGGGGAATTTCTGCAATTTTGCTTCAAAATAAGGGGAATTTCTGATTTTTTGCCCGAAAATAAAGAGAATGTATACTTTTTGCCATAAAAAAGGGAAATTTCTTTACTTTTGCCCCAAAATAAGGGGATTCTCCGCCTTTTTGACTCAAAATAAGTGCAATTTCAGCTTTTTCCCCAAAAATAAACGGAATTTCTGTCTTTTTGCCCCAAAATAAGGGGAATTTCTGCCTTTTTGGACCAAAATAAGGGGAATTTCAGACTTTTTACCTCAAAATAAGGGGAATTTCTTCCTTTTCCTCTAAATATGGGGAATTTCTGCCTTTTTGCCCCAAAATAAGAAAAATTTCTGCAATTTTGTACCAAAATAAAAAAAAATTCTGCATTTTGCCCCAAAATTACAGAAATTTCTGCCCCTTTTCCCTGAAAAAATTGAAATTTCTGCAATTTTGCCCCAAAATAAGGGGATTTTCTGAATTTTTGCTTCCGAAAAAAGGGGATTTTCTCTCTTTTTGCCCCAAAATATGGAAAATTTCTGACTTTTTGCCCGAAAATTATGAGTTTTTCTGCAATTCTGCTTCATAATACGAGGCATTTCTGCCTTTTAGCCCCAAAATAGAGGGAATTTCTGCATTTTACCTCAAAATAAAAATAATTTCTGCCTTTTGCCCCAAAATATTGGGAATTTCTGCCTTTTTGTTCCAAAATAAGAAAAATTTCTTCAATTTTGTAACATAATAAAAGAAATTTCTGCTTTTTGCCCCAAAATAAGGGGAATTTCTGACTTTTTGCCCTGAAATAAATGAAATCCTGCAATTTTGCCCGAAAATAAGGGAAATTTGTGCCTTTTTGCCCCAAAATAAGAAGAATTTCTGACTTTTACCCAAAAATAATGGGAATTTCAGCATTTTACCTCAAAATAAGAAGAATTTCAGCCTTTTTGCACCAAAATATGGTGAACTTCTGCCTTTTTACCCCAAAATTAGAAAACTTTTTGCTATTTTTTCTGAAATAAGTGAAATTTCTGCAATTTTGCCCTAAAATAAGGGAAATTTCTGTTTTTTGCCCTAAAATAAGGGAAATTTCTGCAATTTTTCTTCATAATAAAAGAAATTTCTGCAATTTAGCCCCAAAATAAAAGGAATTTCTGTTTTTTGCCCCAAAATAAGGGAAATTTCTGCAATTTTGCCCTAAAATAAGGGGAATTTCTGTTTTTTGCCCCAAAATAAGGGGAAGTTTTGCCTTTTTGCCACAAAATAAAGAAAATTACTGCATGTTTTACCCCAAAATTAGGTGAATTTCTGCCTTTTTGCCCCAAAATAAGGGGAATTTCAGCCTTTTTACCTCAAAATAAGGGGAATTTCTAACTTTTGCCCCAATATATGGGGAATTTCTGCCTTTTTGTTCCAAAATAAGGAAAATTTCTTCAATGTTGTACCAAAATAAAAGAAATTTCTGCTTTTTGCCGCAAAATAAAAGGAATTTCTGACTTTTTGTCCTGAAATAAATGAAATTTCTGCAATTTTGCCTGAAAATAAGAAAAATTTGTCCTTTTTGCCACAAAATATAAAAAATTTCTGCCTTTTTGCCACAAAATAAGAAAAATTTCTGCAATTCTGTACCAAAATAAAAGAAATTTCTCCAATTTTGCCCCAAAATAAGGGAAATTTCTGCAATTATGCCCCAAAATAAGGAAAATTTCTTCAATTTTGCCCCAAAATAAGGGGAATTTCTGAAATTTTGCCCCGAAATAAGGAGAATTTCTGTATTTTTGCCCCAAAATAAAGGGAATTTCTGCCTTTTTGCCGCAAAATTAGGGAAGTTTCTGCAATTTTGCTTCAAAATACAGGGAATTTCTGCCTCTTTCCCAGAAAATAAGGGGAACTTCTGCCTTTTTGCTTCAAATAAAAAGAATTTCTGCATTTTTGCCCCAATATTAGGGGAATATCTGCAATTTTGCTCCAAAATATGAGGAATTTCTGCCATTTTGCCTGAAATTAAGGGTATTTTCTGCATTTTTGCCCCCTAATAAGGGAAATTTCTGCAATTTTATCCCAAAATAAGGGGAATTTCTGCATTTTTGCCCCAAAATAAAAGGAATTTCTGCCTTTTTGCCCCAATATAAGGAAAATTTCTGCAATTTTATCCCAAAATAAGATGAATTTCTGCCTTTTTGCCCCAATATAAGGGAAATTTCTGCATTTTTGCCCCAAAATAAGAAAAATTTTGCTTTATTTCTCTGAAATAAGTGAAATTTCTGCAACTTTGCCCTAAAATAAGTGAATTTTCTGCAATATTTCCCTATAATAAAGGAAATATCTGCAATTTTGCCCCAAAATAAGGGGAACTTCTGGGTTTTGCCCCAAAATAAGGGAAATTTCTGCAATTTTGCCCTAAAATAAAGAGAATTTCTGCCTTTTGCCCCAAAATAAGGGGAATTTCTTCCTTTTTGCCCAAAAATAAAGAAAATTACTGCATGTTTTACCCCAAAATGAGGTGAATTTCTGCAATTTTGCTCCGAAATTGAAAATTTTATGACTTTATTTCCGAAAATAAGGGGAATTTCTGCCATTTTGCCACGAAATAAGTGAAATTTCTGCACTTTTACCCCAAAATAAGGGGAATTTTTGCCTTTTTGCCCCAAAATTAGGGGAATTTCTGCAATTTTGCTCCAAAATAAGGGGAATTTCTGTTTTTTTGCCCGAAAATAAAGAGAATGTATACTTTTTGCCATAAAAAAGTGAAATTTCTTTACTTTTGCCCCAAAATAAGGGGATTCTCCGCCTTTTTGACTCAAAATAAGTGCAATTTCAGCTTTTTCCCCAAAAATAAACGGAATTTCTGTCTTTTTGCCCCAAAATAAGGGGAATTTCTGCCTTTTTAGACCAAAATAAGGGGAATTTCAGCCTTTTTACCTCAAAATAAGGGGAATTTCTTCCTTTTCCCCTAAATATGGGGAATTTCTGCCTTTTTGCCCCAAAATAAAAAAAAATTTCTGCAATTTTGTACCAAAATAAAAAAAATTTCTGCATTTTGCCCCAAAATTACAGAAATTTCTGCCCTTTTTCCCTGAAATAAGTGAAATTTCTGCAATTTTGCCCCAAAATAAGGGGATTTTCTGAATTTTTGCTTCTGAAAAAAATGGATTTTCTCTCTTTTTGCCCCAAAATATGGAGAATTTCTTATTTTTTGCCTGAAAATTATGAGAATTTCTGCAATTCTGCTTCAAAATACGGGGCATTTCTGCCTTTTAGCCCCAAAATAAAGGGAATTTCTGCATTTTACCTCAAAATAAGAATAATTTCTGCCTTTTGCCCCAAAATATTGGGAATTTCTGCCTTTTTGTTCCAAAATAAGGAAAATTTCTTCAATTTTGTAACATAATAAAAGAAATTTCTGCTTTTTGCCCCAAAATAAGGGGAATTTCTGACTTTTTACCCTGAAATAAATGAAATCCTGCAATTTTGCCCGAAAATAAGGGAAATTTGTGCCTTTTTGCCCCAAAATAAGAAGAATTTCTGACTTTTGCCCCAAAATAAGGGGAATTTCAGCATTTTACCTCAAAATAAGAAGAATTTCAGCCTTTTTGCACCAAAATATGGCGAACTTCTGCCTTTTTACCCCAAAATTAGAAAACTTTTTGCTTTTTTTTCTGAAATAAGTGAAATTTCTGCAATTTTGCCCTAAAATAAGGGAAATTTCTGTTTTTTGCCCTAAAATAAGGGAAATTTCTGCAATTTTTCTTTATAATAAGGAAAATTTCTGCAATTTAGCCACAAAATAAAAGGAATTTCTGTTTTTTGCCCCAAAATAAGGGAAATTTCTGCAATTTTGTCCTATAATAAGGGGAATTTCTGTTTTTTGCCCCAAAATACGGGGAATTTTTGCCTTTTTGCCACAAAATAAAAAAAATTACTGCATGTTTTACCCCAAAATTAGGTAAATTTCTGCCTATTTGCCCCAAAATAAGGGGAATTTCAGCCTTTTTACCTCAAAATAAGAGGAATTTCTACCTTTTGCCCCAATATATGGGGAATTTCTGCCATTTTGTTCCAAAATAAAGAAAATTTCTTCAATGTTGTACCAAAATAAAAGAAATTTCTGCTTTTTGCCCCATAATAAAAGGAATTTCTGACTTTTTGTCCTGAAATAAATGAAATTTCTGCAATATTGCCCGAAAATAAGAAAAATTTGTGCTTTTTGCCACAAAATATAAAAAATTTCTGCCTTTTTGCCACAAAATAAGAAAAATTTATGCAATTCTGTACCAAAATAAAAGAAATTTCTCCAATTTTGCCCCAAAATAAGGGAAATTTCTGCAATTATGCCCCAAAATAAGGAAAATTTCTTCAATTTTGCCCCAAAATAAGGGGAATTTCTGAAATTTTGCCCCGAAATAAGGAGAATTTCTGTATTTTTGCCCCAAAATAAAGGGAATTTCTGCCTTTTTGCCCCAAAATTAGGGAAGTTTCTGCAATTTTGCTTCAAAATACAGGTAATTTCTGCCTCTTTCCCAGAAAATAAGGGGAACTTCTGCCTTTTTGCTTCAAATAAAAAGAATTTCTGCATTTTTGCCTCAATATTAGGGGAATATCTGCAATTTTGCTCCAAAATATGAGGAATTTCTGCTATTTTGCCCGAAACTAAGGGGATTTTCTGCCTTTTTGCCCCCAAATAAGGGAAATTTCTGCAATTTTATCCCTAAATAAGGGGAATTTCTGCATTTTTGCCCCAAAATAAAAGGAATTTCATCCTTTTTGCCCCAATATAAGGGAAATTTCTGCAATTTTATCCCAAAATAAGATGAATTTCTGCCTTTTTGCCCCAATATAAGGGAAATTTCTGCATTTTTGCCCCAAAATAAGAAAAATTTTGCTTTATTTCTCTGAAATAAGTGAAATTTCTGCAACTTTGCCCTAAAATAAGTGAATTTTCTGCAATTTTTCCCTATAATAAAGGAAATATCTGCAATTTTGCCCCAAAATAAGGGGAACTTCTGGTTTTTGCCCCAAAATAAGGGAAATTTCTGCAATTTTGCCCTAAAATAAGGAGAATTTCTGCCTTTTGCCCCAAAATAAGGGGAATTTCTTCCTTTTTGCCCCAAAATAAAGAAAATTACTGCATGTTTTACCCCAAAATAAGGTGAATTTCTGCAATTTTGCTCCGAAATTGAAAATTTTCTGACTTTATTTCCGAAAATAAGGGGAATTTCTGCCATTTTGCCACGAAATAAGTGAAATTTCTGCACTTTTACCCCAAAATAAGGGGAATTTCTGCCTTTTTGCCCCAAAATTAGGGGAATTTCTGCAATTTTGCTCCAAAATAAGGGGAATTTCTGTTTTTTTGCCCGAAAATAAAGAGAATGTATACTTTTGCCATAAAAAAGGGAAATTTCTTTACTTTTGCCCCAAAATAAGGGGATTCTCCGCCTTTTTGACTCAAAATAAGTGCAATTTCAGCTTTTTCCCCAAAAATAAACGGAATTTCTGTCTTTTTGCCCCAAAATAAGGGGAATTTCTGCCTTTTTAGACCAAAATAAGGGGAATTTCAGCCTTTTTACCTCAAAATAAGGGGAATTTCTTCCTTTTCCCCTAAATATGGGGAATTTCTGCCTTTTTGCCCCAAAATAAAAAAAAATTTCTGCAATTTTGTACCAAAATAAAAAAAATTCTGCATTTTGCCCCAAAATTACAGAAATTTCTGCCCTTTTTCCCTGAAATAAGTGAAATTTCTGCAATTTTGCCCCAAAATAAGGGGATTTTCTGAATTTTTGCTTCCGAAAAAAATGGATTTTCTCTCTTTTTGCCCCAAAATATGGAGAATTTCTTATTTTTTGCCCGAAAATTATGAGAATTTCTGCAATTCTGCTTCAAAATACGGGGCATTTCTGCCTTTTAGCCCCAAAATAAAGGGAATTTCTGCATTTTACCTCAAAATAAGAATAATTTCTGCCTTTTGCCCCAAAATATTGGGAATTTCTGCCTTTTTGTTCCAAAATAAGGAAAATTTCTTCAATTTTGTAACATAATAAAAGAAATTTCTGCTTTTTGCCCCAAAATAAGGGGAATTTCTGACTTTTTACCCTGAAATAAATGAAATCCTGCAATTTTGCCCGAAAATAAGGGAAATTTGTGCCTTTTTGCCCCAAAATAAGAAGAATTTCTGACTTTTGCCCCAAAATAAGGGGAATTTCAGCATTTTACCTCAAAATAAGAAGAATTTCAGCCTTTTTGCACCAAAATATGGCGAACTTCTGCCTTTTTACCCCAAAATTAGAAAACTTTTTGCTATTTTTTCTGAAATAAGTGAAATTTCTGCAATTTTGCCCTAAAATAAGGGAAATTTCTGTTTTTTGCCCTAAAATAAGGGAAATTTCTGCAATTTTTCTTTATAATAAGGAAAATTTCTGCAATTTAGCCACAAAATAAAAGGAATTTCTGTTTTTTGCCCCAAAATAAGGGAAATTTCTGCAATTTTGTCCTATAATAAGGGGAATTTCTGTTTTTTGCCCCAAAATACGGGGAATTTTTGCCTTTTTGCCACAAAATAAAAAAAATTACTGCATGTTTTACCCCAAAATTAGGTAAATTTCTGCCTATTTGCCCCAAAATAAGGGGAATTTCAGCCTTTTTACCTCAAAATCAGGGGAATTTCTACCTTTTGCCCCAATATATGGGGAATTTCTGCCATTTTGTTCCAAAATAAAGAAAATTTCTTCAATGTTGTACCAAAATAAAAGAAATTTCTGCTTTTTGCCCCATAATAAAAGGAATTTCTGACTTTTTGTCCTGAAATAAATGAAATTTCTGCAATATTGCCCGAAAATAAGAAAAATTTGTGCTTTTTGCCACAAAATATAAAAAATTTCTGCCTTTTTGCCACAAAATAAGAAAAATTTATGCAATTCTGTACCAAAATAAAAGAAATTTCTCCAATTTTGCCCCAAAATAAGGGAAATTTCTGCAATTATGCCCCAAAATAAGGAAAATTTCTTCAATTTTGCCCCAAAATAAGGGGAATTTCTGAAATTTTGCCCCGAAATAAGGAGAATTTCTGTATTTTTGCCCCAAAATAAAGGGAATTTCTGCCTTTTTGCCCCAAAATTAGGGAAGTTTCTGCAATTTTGCTTCAAAATACAGGTAATTTCTGCCTCTTTCCCAGAAAATAAGGGGAACTTCTGCCTTTTTGCTTCAAATAAAAAGAATTTCTGCATTTTTGCCTCAATATTAGGGGAATATCTGCAATTTTGCTCCAAAATATGAGGAATTTCTGCTATTTTGCCCGAAACTAAGGGGATTTTCTGCCTTTTTGCCCCCAAATAAGGGAAATTTCTGCAATTTTATCCCTAAATAAGGGGAATTTCTGCATTTTTGCCCCAAAATAAAAGGAATTTCATCCTTTTTGCCCCAATATAAGGGAAATTTCTGCAATTTTATCCCAAAATAAGATGAATTTCTGCCTTTTTGCCCCAATATAAGGGAAATTTCTGCATTTTTGCCCCAAAATAAGAAAAATTTTGCTTTATTTCTCTGAAATAAGTGAAATTTCTGCAACTTTGCCCTAAAATAAGTGAATTTTCTGCAATTTTTCCCTATAATAAAGGAAATATCTGCAATTTTGCCCCAAAATAAGGGGAACTTCTGGTTTTTGCCCCAAAATAAGGGAAATTTCTGCAATTTTGCCCTAAAATAAGGAGAATTTCTGCCTTTTGCCCCAAAATAAGGGGAATTTCTTCCTTTTTGCCCCAAAATAAAGAAAATTACTGCATGTTTTACCCCAAAATAAGGTGAATTTCTGCAATTTTGCTCCAAAATTGAAAATTTTCTGACTTTATTTCCGAAAATAAGGGGAATTTCTGCCATTTTGCCACAAAATAAGTGAAATTTCTGCAATTTTACCCCAAAATAAGGGGAATTTCTGCCTTTTTGCCCCAAAATTAGGGGAATTTCTGCAATTTTGCTCCAAAATAAGGGGAATTTCTGTTTTTTTTGCCCGAAAATAAAGAGAATGTATACTTTTTGCCATAAAAAAGGGAAATTTCTTTACTTTTGCCCCAAAATAAGGGGATTCTCCGCATTTTTGACTCAAAATAAGTGCAATTTCAGCTTTTTCCCCAAAAATAAACGGAATTTCTGTCTTTTTGCCCCAAAATAAGGGGAATTTCTGCCTTTTTGGACCAAAATAAGGGGAATTTCAGCCTTTTTACCTCAAAATAAGGGGAATTTCTTCCTTTTCCCCTAAATATGGGGAATTTCTGCCTTTTTGCCCCAAAATAAAAAAAATTTCTGCAATTTTGTACCAAAATAAAAAAAAATTTCTGCATTTTGCCCCAAAATTACAGAAATTTCTGCCCTTTTTCCCTGAAATAAGTGAAATTTCTGCAATTTTGCCCCAAAATAAGGGGATTTTCTGAATTTTTGCTTCCGAAAAAAATGGATTTTCTCTCTTTTTGCCCCAAAATATGGAGAATTTCTTATTTTTTGCCCGAAAATTATGAGAATTTCTGCAATTCTGCTTCAAAATACGGGGCATTTCTGCCTTTTAGCCCCAAAATAAAGGGAATTTCTGCATTTTACCTCAAAATAAGAATAATTTCTGCCTTTTGCCCCAAAATATTGGGAATTTCTACGTTTTTGTTCCAAAATAAGGAAAATTTCTTCAATTTTGTAACATAATAAAAGAAATTTCTGCTTTTTGCCCCAAAATAAGGGGAATTTCTGACTTTTTACCCTGAAATAAATGAAATCCTGCAATTTTGCCCGAAAATAAGGGAAATTTGTGCCTTTTTGCCCCAAAATAAGAAGAATTTCTGACTTTTGCCCCAAAATAAGGGGAATTTCAGCATTTTACCTCAAAATAAGAAGAATTTCAGCCTTTTTGCACCAAAATATGGCGAACTTCTGCCTTTTTACCCCAAAATTAGAAAACTTTTTGCTTTTTTTTCTGAAATAAGTGAAATTTCTGCAATTTTGCCCTAAAATAAGGGAAATTTCTGTTTTTTGCCCTAAAATAAGGGAAATTTCTGCAATTTTTCTTTATAATAAGGAAAATTTCTGCAATTTAGCCACAAAATAAAAGGAATTTCTGTTTTTTGCCCCAAAATAAGGGAAATTTCTGCAATTTTGTCCTATAATAAGGGGAATTTCTGTTTTTTGCCCCAAAATACGGGGAATTTTTGCCTTTTTGCCACAAAATAAAAAAAATTACTGCATGTTTTACCCCAAAATTAGGTAAATTTCTGCCTATTTGCCCCAAAATAAGGGGAATTTCAGCCTTTTTACCTCAAAATAAGGGGAATTTCTACCTTTTGCCCCAATATATGGGGAATTTCTGCCATTTTGTTCCAAAATAAAGAAAATTTCTTCAATGTTGTACCAAAATAAAAGAAATTTCTGCTTTTTGCCCCATAATAAAAGGAATTTCTGACTTTTTGTCCTGAAATAAATGAAATTTCTGCAATATTGCCCGAAAATAAGAAAAATTTGTGCTTTTTGCCACAAAATATAAAAAATTTCTGCCTTTTTGCCACAAAATAAGAAAAATTTCTGCAATTCTGTACCAAAATAAAAGAAATTTCTCCAATTTTGCCCCAAAATAAGGGAAATTTCTGCAATTATGCCCCAAAATAAGGAAAATTTCTTCAATTTTGCCCCAAAATAAGGGGAATTTCTGAAATTTTGCCCCGAAATAAGGAGAATTTCTGTATTTTTGCCCCAAAATAAAGGGAATTTCTGCCTTTTTGCCCCAAAATTAGGGAAGTTTCTGCAATTTTGCTTCAAAATACAGGGAATTTCTGCCTCTTTCCCAGAAAATAAGGGGAACTTCTGCGTTTTTGCTTCAAATAAAAAGAATTTCTGCATTTTTGCCCCAATATTAGGGGAATATCTGCAATTTTGCTCCAAAATATGAGGAATTTCTGCCATTTTGCCTGAAACTAAGGGGATTTTCTGCCTTTTTGCCCCCAAATAAGGGAAATTTCTGCAATTTTATCCCAAAATAAGGGGAATTTCTGCATTTTTGCCCCAAAATAAAAGGAATTTCTGCCTTTTTGCCCCAATATAAGGGAAATTTCTGCAATTTTATCCCAAAATAAGATGAATTTCTGCCTTTTTGCCCAAATATAAGGGAAGTTTCTGCATTTTTGCCCCAAAATAAGAAAAATTTTGCTTTATTTCTCTGAAATAAGTGAAATTTCTGCAACTTTGCCCTAAAATAAGTGAATTTTCTGCAATTTTTCCCTATAATAAAGGAAATATCTGCAATTTTGCCCCAAAATAAGGGAAATTTCAGCAATTTTGCCCTAAAATAAGGAGAATTTCTGCCTTTTGCCCCAAATAAGGGGAATTTCTTCCTTTTTGCCCCAAAATAAAGAAAATTACTGCATGTTTTACCCCAAAATAAGGTGAATTTCTGCAATTTTGCTCCAAAATTGAAAATTTTCTGACTTTATTTCCGAAAATAAGGGGAATTTCCGCCATTTTGCCACAAAATAAGTGAAATTTCTGCACTTTTACCCCAAAATAAGGGGAATTTCTGCCTTTTTGCCCCAAAATTAGGGGAATTTCTGCAATTTTGCTCCAAAATAAGGGGAATTTCTGTTTTTTTGCCTGAAAATAAAGAGAATGTATACTTTTTGCCATAAAAAAGGGAAATTTCTTTACTTTTGCCCCAAAATAAGGGGATTCTCCGCCTTTTTGACTCAAAATAAGTGCAATTTCAGCTTTTTCCCCAAAAATAAAAGGAATTTCTGTCTTTTTGCCCCAAAATAAGGGGAATTTCTGACTTTTTGGACCAAAATAAGGGGAATTTCAGCCTTTTTACCTCAAAATAAGGGGAATTTCTTCCTTTTCCCCTAAATATGGGGAATTTCTGCCTTTTTGCCCCAAAATAAGAAATATTTCTGCAATTTTGTACCAATATAAAAAAAATTTCTGCATTTTGCCCCAAAATTACAGAAATTTCTGCCCTTTTTCCCTGAAAAAATTGAAATTTCTGCAATTTTGCCCCAAAATAAGGGGATTTTCTGAATTTTTGCTTCCGAATAAAGGGGATTTTCTCTCTTTTTGCCCCAAAATATGGAGAATTTCTGACTTTTTGCCCGAAAATTATGAGAATTTCTGCAATTCTGCTTCAAAATACGGGGCATTTCTGCCTTTTAGCCCCAAAATAAAGGGAATTTCTGCATTTTACCTCAAAATAAGAATAATTTCTGCCTTTTGCCCCAAAATGTTGGGAATTTCTGCCTTTTTGTTCCAAAATAACGAAAATTTCTTCAATTTTGTAACATAATAAAAGAAATTTCTGCTTTTTGCCCCAAAAAAAGGGGAATTTCTGACTTTTTGCCCTGAAATAAATGAAATCCTGCAATTTTGCCCGAAAATAAGGGAAATTTGTGCCTTTTTGCCCGAAAATAAGAAGAATTTCTGACTTTTGCTCCAAAATAAAGGGAATTTCAGCATTTTACCTCAAAATAAGAAGAATTTCAGCCTTTTTGCACCAAAATATGGCGAACTTCTGCCTTTTTACCCCAAAATTAAAAAACTTTTTGCTTTTTTTTCTGAAATAAGTGAAATTTCTGCAATTTTGCCCTAAAATAAGGGAAATTTCTGTTTTTTGCCCTAAAATAAGGGAAATTTCTGCAATTTTTTATCATAATAAGGGAAATTTCTGCAATTTAGCCCCAAAATAAAAGGAATTTCTGTTTTTTGCCCCAAAATAAGGGGAATTTTTGCCTTTTTGCCACAAAATAAAGAAAATTACTGCATGTTTTACCCCAAAATTAGGTGAATTTCTGCCTTTTTGCCCCAAAATAAGGGAAATTTCAGCCTTTTTACCTCAAAATAAGGGGAATTTCTACCTTTTGCCCCAATATATGGGAGATTTCTGCCTTTTTGTTCCAAAATAAGGAAAATTTCTTCAATGCTGTACCAAAATAAAAGAAATTTCTGCTTTTTGCCCCAAAATAAAAGGAATTTCTGACTTTTTGTCCTGAAATAAATGAAATTTCTGCAATTTTGCCCGAAAATAAGAAAAATTTGTGCTTTTTGCCACAAAATATAAAAAATTTCTGCCTTTTTGCCACAAAATAAGAAAAATTTCTGCAATCTGTACCAAAATAAAAGAAATTTCTCCAATTTTGCCCCAAAATAAGGGAAATTTCTGCAATTATGCCCCAAAATAAGGAAAATTTCTTCAATTTTGCCCCAAAATAAGGGGAATTTCTGAAATTTTGCCCCGAAATAAGGAGAATTTCTGTATTTTTGCCCCAAAATAAAGGGAATTTCTGCCTTTTTGCCCCAAAATTAGGGAAGTTTCTGCAATTTTGCTTCAAAATACAGGGAATTTCTGCCTCTTTCCCAGAAAATAAGGGGAACTTCTGCCTTTTTGCTTCAAATAAAAAGAATTTCTGCATTTTTGCCCCAATATTAGGGGAATATCTGCAATTTTGCTCCAAAATATGAGGAATTTCTGCCATTTTGCCCGAAACTAAGGGGATTTTCTGCCTTTTTGCCCCCAAATAAGAGAAATTTCTGCAATTTTATCCCAAAATAAGGGGAATTTCTGCATTTTTGCCCCAAAATAAAAGGAATTTCTGCCTTTTTGCCCCAATATAAGGGAAATTTCTGCAATTTTATCCCAAAATAAGATGAATTTCTGCCTTTTTGCCCCAATATAAGGGAAGTTTCTGCATTTTTGCCACAAAATAAGAAAAATTTTGCTTTATTTCTCTGAAATAAGTGAAATTTCTGCAACTTTGTCCTAAAATACGTGAATTTTCTGCAATTTTTCCCTATAATAAAAGAAATATCTGCAATTTTGCCCCAAAATAAGGGGAGCTTCTGGTTTTTGCCCCAAAATAAGGTAAATTTCTGCAATTTTGCCCTAAAATAAGGAGAATTTCTGTTTTTTGCCCCAAAATAAGGGGAATTTTTACCTTTTTGCCACAAAATAAAGAAAATTACTGCATGTTTTACCCCAAAATTAGGTGAATTTCTGCCTTTTTGCCCCAAAATAAGGGGAATTTCAGCCTTTTTACCTCAAAATAAGGGGAATTTCTACCTTTTGCCCCAATATATGGGGAATTTCTGCCTTTTTGTTCCAAAATAAGGAAAATTTCTTCAATGTTGTACCAAAATAAAAGAAATTTCTGCTTTTTGCCCCAAAATAAAAGGAATTTCTGACTTTTTGTCCTGAAATAAATGAAATTTCTGCAATTTTGCCCGAAAATAAGAAAAATTTGTGCTTTTTGCCACAAAATATAAAAAATTTCTGCCTTTTTGCCACAAAATAAGAAAAATTTCTGCAATTCTGTACCAAAATAAAAGAAATTTCTCCAATTTTGCCCCAAAATAAGGGAAATTTCTGCAATTATGCCCCAAAATAAGGAAAATTTCTTCAATTTTGCCCCAAAATAAGGGGAATTTCTGAAATTTTGCCCCGAAATAAGGAGAATTTCTGTATTTTTGCCCCAAAATAAAGGGAATTTCTGCCTTTTTGCCGCAAAATTAGGGAAGTTTCTGCAATTTTGCTTCAAAATACAGGGAATTTCTGCCTCTTTCCCGGAAAATAAAGGGAACTTCTGCCTTTTTGCTTCAAATAAATAGAATTTCTGCATTTTTGCCCCAATATTAGGGGAATATCTGCAATTTTGCTCCAAAATATGAGGAATTTCTGCCATTTTGCCCGAAATTAAGGGGATTTTCTGCCTTTTTGCTCCCAAATTAGGGAAATTTCTGCAATTTTATCCCAAAATGAGGGGAATTTCTGCATTTTTGCGCCAAAATAAAAGGAATTTCTGCCTTTTTGCCCAAATATAAAGGAAATTTCTGCAATTTTATCCCAAAATAAGATGAATTTCTGCCTTTTTGCCCCAATATAAGGGAAATTTCTGCATTTTTGCCCCAAAATAAGAAAAATTTTGCTTTATTTCTCTGAAATAAGTGAAATTTCTGCAACTTTGCCCTAAAATAAGTGAATTTTCTGCAATTTTTCCCTATAATAAAGGAAATATCTGCAATTTTGCCCCAAAATAAGGGGAACTTCTGGTTTTTGCCCCAAAATAAGGGAAATTTTTGCAATTTTGCCCTAAAATAAGGAGAATTTCTGCCTTTTGCCCCAAAATAAGGGGAATTTCTTCCTTTTTGCCCCAAAATAAAGAAAATTACTGCATGTTTTACCCCAAAATAAGGTGAATTTCTGCAATTTTGCTCCAAAATTGAAAATTTTCTGACTTTATTTCCGAAAATAAGGGGAATTTCTGCCATTTTGCCACGAAATAAGTGAAATTTCTGCACTTTTACCCCAAAATAAGGGGAATTTCTGCCTTTTTGCCCCAAAATTAGGGGAATTTCTGCAATTTTGCTCCAAAATAAGGGGAATTTCTGTTTTTTTGCCCGAAAACAAAGAGAATGTATACTTTTTGCCATAAAAAAGGGAAATTTCTTTACTTTTGCCCCAAAATAAGGGGATTCTCCGCCTTTTTGACTCAAAATAAGTGCAATTTCAGCTTTTTTCCCAAAAATAAACGGAATTTCTGTCTTTTTGCCCCAAAATAAGGGGAATTTCTGCCTTTTTGGACCAAAATAAGGGGAATTTCAGCCTTTTTACCTCAAAATAAGGGGAATTTCTTCCTTTTCCCCTAAATATGGGGAATTTCTGCCTTTTTGCCCCAAAATAAGAAAAATTTCTGCAATTTTGTACCAAAATAAAAAAATTTCTGCATTTTGCCCCAAAATTACAGAAATTTCTGCCCTTTTTCCCTGAAAAAATTGAAATTTCTGCAATTTTGCCCCAAAATAAGGGGATTTTCTGAATTTTTGCTTCCAAAAAAAGGGGATTTTCTCTCTTTTTGCCCCAAAATATGGAGAATTTCTGACTTTTTGCCCGAAAATTATGAGAATTTCTGCAATTCTGCTTCAAAATACGGGGCATTTCTGCCTTTTAGCCCCAAAATAAAGGGAATTTCTGCATTTTACCTCAAAATAAGAATAATTTCTGCCTTTTGCTCCAAAATATTGGGAATTTCTGCCTTTTTGTTCCAAAATAAGGAAAATTTCTTCAATTTTGTAACATAATAAATGAAATTTCTGCTTTTTGCCCCAAAATAAGGGGAATTTCTGACTTTTTGCCCTGAAATAAATGAAATCCTGCAATTTTGCCCGAAAATAAGGGAAATTTGTGCCTTTTTGCCCCAAAATAAGAAGAATTTCTGACTTTTGCCCCAAAATAATGGGAATTTCAGCATTTTACCTCAAAATAAGCAGAATTTCAGCTTTTTTGCACCAAAATATGGCGAACTTCTGCCTTTTTACCCCAAAATTAGAAAACTCTTTGCTTTTTTTTCTGAAATAAGTGAAATTTCTGCAATTTTGCCCTAAAATAAGGGAAAATTCTGTTTTTTGCCCTAAAATAAGGGAAATTTCTGCAATTTTTCTTCATAATAAAAGAAATTTCTGCAATTTAGCCCCAAAATAAAAAGAATTTCTGTTTTTTTCCCCAAAATAAGGGAAATTTCTGCAATTTTGCCCTAAAATAAGAGGAATTTCTGTTTTTTGCCCCAAAATAAGGGGAATTTTTGCGTTATTGCCACAAAATAAAGAAAATTACTGCATGTTTTACCCCAAAATTAGGTGAATTTCTGCCTCTTTGCCCCAAAATAAGGGGAATTTCAGCCTTTTTACCTCAAAATAAGGATAATTTCTACCTTTTGCCCCAATATATGGGGAATTTCTGCCTTATTGTTCCAAAATAAGGAAAATTTCTTCAATGTTGTACCAAAATAAAAGAAATTTCTGCTTTTTGCCCCAAAATAAAAGGAATTTCTGACTTTTTGTCCTGAAATAAATGAAATTTCTGCAATTTTGCCCGAAAATAAGAAAAATTTGTGCTTTTTGCCACAAAATATAAAAAATTTCTGCCTTTTTGCCACAAAATAAGAAAAATTTCTGCAATTCTGTACCAAAATAAAAGAAATTTCTCCAATTTTGCCCCAAAATAAGGGAAATTTCTGCAATTATGCCCCAAAATAAGGAAAATTTCTTCAATTTTGCCCCAAAATAAGGGGAATTTCTGAAATTTTGCCCCGAAATAAGGAGAATTTCTGTATTTTTGCCCCAAAATAAAGGGAATTTCTGCCTTTTTGCCGCAAAATTAGGGAAGTTTCTGCAATTTTGCTTCAAAATACAGGGAATTTCTGCCTCTTTCCCGGAAAATAAAGGGAACTTCTGCCTTTTTGCTTCAAATAAATAGAATTTCTGCATTTTTGCCCCAATATTAGGGGAATATCTGCAATTTTGCTCCAAAATATGAGGAATTTCTGCCATTTTGCCCGAAATTAAGGGGATTTTCTGCCTTTTTGCTCCCAAATTAGGGAAATTTCTGCAATTTTATCCCAAAATGAGGGGAATTTCTGCATTTTTGCGCCAAAATAAAAGGAATTTCTGCCGTTTTGCCCCAATATAAAGGAAATTTCTGCAATTTTATCCCAAAATAAGATGAATTTCTGCCTTTTTGCCCCAATATAAGGGAAATTTCTGCATTTTTGCCCCAAAATAAGAAAAATTTGGCTTTATTTCTCTGAAATAAGTGAAATTTCTGCAACTTTGCCCTAAAATAAGTGAATTTTCTGCAATTTTTCCCTATAATAAAGGAAATATCTGCAATTTTGCCCCAAAATAAGGGGAACTTCTGGTTTTTGCCCCAAAATAAGGAAAATTTCTGCAATTTTGCCCTAAAATAAGGAGAATTTCTGCCTTTTGCCCCAAAATAAGGGGAATTTCTTCCTTTTTGCCCCAAAATAAAGAAAATTACTGCATGTTTTACCCCAAAATAAGGTGAATTTCTGCAATTTTGCTCCAAAATTGAAAATTTTCTGACTTTATTTCCGAAAATAAGGGGAATTTCTGCCATTTTGCCACGAAATAAGTGAAATTTCTGCACTTTTACCCCAAAATAAGGGGAATTTCTGCCTTTTTGCCCCAAAATTAGGGGAATTTCTGCAATTTTGCTTCAAAATAAGGGGAATTTCTGTTTTTTTGCCCGAAAATAAAGAGAATGTATACTTTTTGCCATAAAAAAGGGAAATTTCTTTACTTTTGCCCCAAAATAAGGGGATTCTCCGCCTTTTTGACTCAAAATAAGTGCAATTTCAGCTTTTTCCCCAAAAATAAACGGAATTTCTGTCTTTTTGCCCCAAAATAAGGGGAATTTCTGCCTTTTTGGACCAAAATAAGGGGAATTTCAGACTTTTTACCTCAAAATAAGGGGAATTTCTTCCTTTTCCTCTAAATATGGGGAATTTCTGCCTTTTTGCCCCAAAATAAGAAAAATTTCTGCAATTTTGTACCAAAATAAAAAAAATTTCTGCATTTTGCCCCAAAATTACAGAAATTTCTGCCCCTTTTCCCTGAAAAAATTGAAATTTCTGCAATTTTGCCCCAAAATAAGGGGATTTTCTGAATTTTTGCTTCCGAAAAAAGGGGATTTTCTCTCTTTTTGCCCCAAAATATGGAAAATTTCTGACTTTTTGCCCGAAAATTATGAGTTTTTCTGCAATTCTGCTTCATAATACGAGGCATTTCTGCCTTTTAGCCCCAAAATAGAGGGAATTTCTGCATTTTACCTCAAAATAAAAATAATTTCTGCCTTTTGCCCCAAAATATTGGGAATTTCTGCCTTTTTGTTCCAAAATAAGGAAAATTTCTTCAATTTTGTAACATAATAAAAGAAATTTCTGCTTTTTGCCCCAAAATAAGGGGAATTTCTGACTTTTTGCCCTGAAATAAATGAAATCCTGCAATTTTGCCCGAAAATAAGGGAAATTTGTGCCTTTTTGCCCCAAAATAAGAAGAATTTCTGACTTTTACCCAAAAATAATGGGAATTTCAGCATTTTACCTCAAAATAAGAAGAATTTCAGCCTTTTTGCACCAAAATATGGTGAACTTCTGCCTTTTTACCCCAAAATTAGAAAACTTTTTGCTATTTTTTCTGAAATAAGTGAAATTTCTGCAATTTTGCCCTAAAATAAGGGAAATTTCTGTTTTTTGCCCTAAAATAAGGGAAATTTCTAAATTTTTCTTCATAATAAAAGAAATTTCTGCAATTTAGCCCCAAAATAAAAGGAATTTCTGTTTTTTGCCCCAAAATAAGGGAAATTTCTGCAATTTTGCCCTAAAATAAGGGGAATTTCTGTTTTTTGCCCCAAAATAAGGGGAAGTTTTGCCTTTTTGCCACAAAATAAAGAAAATTACTGCATGTTTTACCCCAAAATTAGGTGAATTTCTGCCTTTTTGCCCCAAAATAAGGGGAATTTCAGCCTTTTTACCTCAAAATAAGGGGAATTTCTAACTTTTGCCCCAATATATGGGGAATTTCTGCCTTTTTGTTCCAAAATAAGGAAAATTTCTTCAATGTTGTACCAAAATAAAAGAAATTTCTGCTTTTTGCCGCAAAATAAAAGGAATTTCTGACTTTTTGTCCTGAAATAAATGAAATTTCTGCAATTTTGCCTGAAAATAAGAAAAATTTGTCCTTTTTGCCACAAAATATAAAAAATTTCTGCCTTTTTGCCACAAAATAAGAAAAATTTCTGCAATTCTGTACCAAAATAAAAGAAATTTCTCCAATTTTGCCCCAAAATAAGGGAAATTTCTGCAATTATGCCCCAAAATAAGGAAAATTTCTTCAATTTTGCCCCAAAATAAGGGGAATTTCTGAAATTTTGCCCCGAAATAAGGAGAATTTCTGTATTTTTGCCCCAAAATAAAGGGAATTTCTGCCTTTTTGCCGCAAAATTAGGGAAGTTTCTGCAATTTTGCTTCAAAATACAGGGAATTTCTGCCTCTTTCCCAGAAAATAAGGGGAACTTCTGCCTTTTTGCTTCAAATAAAAAGAATTTCTGCATTTTTGCCCCAATATTAGGGGAATATCTGCAATTTTGCTCCAAAATATGAGGAATTTCTGCCATTTTGCCTGAAATTAAGGGTATTTTCTGCATTTTTGCCCCCTAATAAGGGAAATTTCTGCAATTTTATCCCAAAATAAGGGGAATTTCTGCATTTTTGCCCCAAAATAAAAGGAATTTCTGCCTTTTTGCCCCAATATAAGGAAAATTTCTGCAATTTTATCCCAAAATAAGATGAATTTCTGCCTTTTTGCCCCAATATAAGGGAAATTTCTGCATTTTTGCCCCAAAATAAGAAAAATTTTGCTTTATTTCTCTGAAATAAGTGAAATTTCTGCAACTTTGCCCTAAAATAAGTGAATTTTCTGCAATATTTCCCTATAATAAAGGAAATATCTGCAATTTTGCCCCAAAATAAGGGGAACTTCTGGGTTTTGCCCCAAAATAAGGGAAATTTCTGCAATTTTGCCCTAAAATAAAGAGAATTTCTGCCTTTTGCCCCAAAATAAGGGGAATTTCTTCCTTTTTGCCCAAAAATAAAGAAAATTACTGCATGTTTTACCCCAAAATGAGGTGAATTTCTGCAATTTTGCTCCGAAATTGAAAATTTTCTGACTTTATTTCCGAAAATAAGGGGAATTTCTGCCATTTTGCCACGAAATAAGTGAAATTTCTGCACTTTTACCCCAAAATAAAGGGGATTTTTGCCTTTTTGCCCCAAAATTAGGGGAATTTCTTCAATTTTGCTCCAAAATAAGGGGAATTTCTGTTTTTTTGCCCGAAAATAAAGAGAATGTATACTTTTTGCCATAAAAAAGGGAAATTTCTTTACTTTTGCCCCAAAATAAGGGGATTCTCCGCCTTTTTGACTCAAAATAAGTGCAATTTCAGCTTTTTCCCCAAAAATAAACGGAATTTCTGTCTTTTTGCCCCAAAATAAGGGGAATTTCTGCCTTTTTGGACCAAAATAAGGGGAATTTCAGCCTTTTTACCTCAAAATAAGGGGAATTTCTTCCTTTTCCCCTAAATATGGGGAATTTCTGCCTTTTTGCCCCAAAATAAAAAAAATTTCTGCAATTTTGTACCAAAATAAAAAAAATTTCTGCATTTTGCCCCAAAATTACAGAAATTTCTGCCCTTTTTCCCTGAAATAAGTGAAATTTCTGCAATTTTGCCCCAAAATAAGGGGATTTTCTGAATTTTTGCTTCCGAAAAAAATGGATTTTCTCTCTTTTTGCCCCAAAATATGGAGAATTTCTTATTTTTTGCCCGAAAATTATGAGAATTTCTGCAATTCTGCTTCAAAATACGGGGCATTTCTGCCTTTTAGCCCCAAAATAAAGGGAATTTCTGCATTTTACCTCAAAATAAGAATAATTTCTGCCTTTTGCCCCAAAATATTGGGAATTTCTGCCTTTTTGTTCCAAAATAAGGAAAATTTCTTCAATTTTGTAACATAATAAAAGAAATTTCTGCTTTTTGCCCCAAAATAAGGGGAATTTCTGACTTTTTACCCTGAAATAAATGAAATCCTGCAATTTTGCCCGAAAATAAGGGAAATTTGTGCCTTTTTGCCCCAAAATAAGAAGAATTTCTGACTTTTGCCCCAAAATAAGGGGAATTTCAGCATTTTACCTCAAAATAAGAAGAATTTCAGCCTTTTTGCACCAAAATATGGCGAACTTCTGCCTTTTTACCCCAAAATTAGAAAACTTTTTGCTTTTTTTTCTGAAATAAGTGAAATTTCTGCAATTTTGCCCTAAAATAAGGGAAATTTCTGTTTTTTGCCCTAAAATAAGGGAAATTTCTGCAATTTTTCTTTATAATAAGGAAAATTTCTGCAATTTAGCCACAAAATAAAAGGAATTTCTGTTTTTTGCCCCAAAATAAGGGAAATTTCTGCAATTTTGTCCTATAATAAGGGGAATTTCTGTTTTTTGCCCCAAAATACGGGGAATTTTTGCCTTTTTGCCACAAAATAAAAAAAATTACTGCATGTTTTACCCCAAAATTAGGTAAATTTCTGCCTATTTGCCCCAAAATAAGGGGAATTTCAGCCTTTTTACCTCAAAATAAGGGGAATTTCTACCTTTTGCCCCAATATATGGGGAATTTCTGCCATTTTGTTCCAAAATAAAGAAAATTTCTTCAATGTTGTACCAAAATAAAAGAAATTTGTGCTTTTTGCCCCATAATAAAAGGAATTTCTGACTTTTTGTCCTGAAATAAATGAAATTTCTGCAATATTGCCCGAAAATAAGAAAAATTTGTGCTTTTTGCCACAAAATATAAAAAATTTCTGCCTTTTTGCCACAAAATAAGAAAAATTTATGCAATTCTGTACCAAAATAAAAGAAATTTCTCCAATTTTGCCCCAAAATAAGGGAAATTTCTGCAATTATGCCCCAAAATAAGGAAAATTTCTTCAATTTTGCCCCAAAATAAGGGGAATTTCTGAAATTTTGCCCCGAAATAAGGAGAATTTCTGTATTTTTGCCCCAAAATAAAGGGAATTTCTGCCTTTTTGCCCCAAAATTAGGGAAGTTTCTGCAATTTTGCTTCAAAATACAGGTAATTTCTGCCTCTTTCCCAGAAAATAAGGGGAACTTCTGCCTTTTTGCTTCAAATAAAAAGAATTTCTGCATTTTTGCCTCAATATTAGGGGAATATCTGCAATTTTGCTCCAAAATATGAGGAATTTCTGCTATTTTGCCCGAAACTAAGGGGATTTTCTGCCTTTTTGCCCCCAAATAAGGGAAATTTCTGCAATTTTATCCCTAAATAAGGGGAATTTCTGCATTTTTGCCCCAAAATAAAAGGAATTTCATCCTTTTTGCCCCAATATAAGGGAAATTTCTGCAATTTTATCCCAAAATAAGATGAATTTCTGCCTTTTTGCCCCAATATAAGGGAAATTTCTGCATTTTTGCCCCAAAATAAGAAAAATTTTGCTTTATTTCTCTGAAATAAGTGAAATTTCTGCAACTTTGCCCTAAAATAAGTGAATTTTCTGCAATTTTTCCCTATAATAAAGGAAATATCTGCAATTTTGCCCCAAAATAAGGGGAACTTCTGGTTTTTGCCCCAAAATAAGGGAAATTTCTGCAATTTTGCCCTAAAATAAGGAGAATTTCTGCCTTTTGCCCCAAAATAAGGGGAATTTCTTCCTTTTTGCCCCAAAATAAAGAAAATTACTGCATGTTTTACCCCAAAATAAGGTGAATTTCTGCAATTTTGCTCCAAAATTGAAAATTTTCTGACTTTATTTCCGAAAATAAGGGGAATTTCTGCCATTTTGCCACAAAATAAGTGAAATTTCTGCAATTTTACCCCAAAATAAGGGGAATTTCTGCCTTTTTGCCCCAAAATTAGGGGAATTTCTGCAATTTTGCTCCAAAATAAGGGGAATTTCTGTTTTTTTTGCCCGAAAATAAAGAGAATGTATACTTTTTGCCATAAAAAAGGGAAATTTCTTTACTTTTGCCCCAAAATAAGGGGATTCTCCGCCTTTTTGACTCAAAATAAGTGCAATTTCAGCTTTTTCCCCAAAAATAAACGGAATTTCTGTCTTTTTGCCCCAAAATAAGGGGAATTTCTGCCTTTTTGGACCAAAATAAGGGGAATTTCAGCCTTTTTACCTCAAAATAAGGGGAATTTCTTCCTTTTCCCCTAAATATGGGGAATTTCTGCCTTTTTGCCCCAAAATAAAAAAAATTTCTGCAATTTTGTACCAAAATAAAAAAAAATTTCTGCATTTTGCCCCAAAATTACAGAAATTTCTGCCCTTTTTCCCTGAAATAAGTGAAATTTCTGCAATTTTGCCCCAAAATAAGGGGATTTTCTGAATTTTTGCTTCCGAAAAAAATGGATTTTCTCTCTTTTTGCCCCAAAATATGGAGAATTTCTTATTTTTTGCCCGAAAATTATGAGAATTTCTGCAATTCTGCTTCAAAATACGGGGCATTTCTGCCTTTTAGCCCCAAAATAAAGGGAATTTCTGCATTTTACCTCAAAATAAGAATAATTTCTGCCTTTTGCCCCAAAATATTGGGAATTTCTACGTTTTTGTTCCAAAATAAGGAAAATTTCTTCAATTTTGTAACATAATAAAAGAAATTTCTGCTTTTTGCCCCAAAATAAGGGGAATTTCTGACTTTTTACCCTGAAATAAATGAAATCCTGCAATTTTGCCCGAAAATAAGGGAAATTTGTGCCTTTTTGCCCCAAAATAAGAAGAATTTCTGACTTTTGCCCCAAAATAAGGGGAATTTCAGCATTTTACCTCAAAATAAGAAGAATTTCAGCCTTTTTGCACCAAAATATGCGAACTTCTGCCTTTTTACCCCAAAATTAGAAAACTTTTTGCTTTTTTTTCTGAAATAAGTGAAATTTCTGCAATTTTGCCCTAAAATAAGGGAAATTTCTGTTTTTTGCCCTAAAATAAGGGAAATTTCTGCAATTTTTCTTTATAATAAGGAAAATTTCTGCAATTTAGCCACAAAATAAAAGGAATTTCTGTTTTTTGCCCCAAAATAAGGGAAATTTCTGCAATTTTGTCCTATAATAAGGGGAATTTCTGTTTTTTGCCCCAAAATACGGGGAATTTTTGCCTTTTTGCCACAAAATAAAAAAAATTACTGCATGTTTTACCCCAAAATTAGGTAAATTTCTGCCTATTTGCCCCAAAATAAGGGGAATTTCAGCCTTTTTACCTCAAAATCAGGGGAATTTCTACCTTTTGCCCCAATATATGGGGAATTTCTGCCATTTTGTTCCAAAATAAAGAAAATTTCTTCAATGTTGTACCAAAATAAAAGAAATTTCTGCTTTTTGCCCCATAATAAAAGGAATTTCTGACTTTTTGTCCTGAAATAAATGAAATTTCTGCAATATTGCCCGAAAATAAGAAAAATTTGTGCTTTTTGCCACAAAATATAAAAAATTTCTGCCTTTTTGCCACAAAATAAGAAAAATTTATGCAATTCTGTACCAAAATAAAAGAAATTTCTCCAATTTTGCCCCAAAATAAGGGAAATTTCTGCAATTATGCCCCAAAATAAGGAAAATTTCTTCAATTTTGCCCCAAAATAAGGGGAATTTCTGAAATTTTGCCCCGAAATAAGGAGAATTTCTGTATTTTTGCCCCAAAATAAAGGGAATTTCTGCCTTTTTGCCCCAAAATTAGGGAAGTTTCTGCAATTTTGCTTCAAAATACAGGTAATTTCTGCCTCTTTCCCAGAAAATAAGGGGAACTTCTGCCTTTTTGCTTCAAATAAAAAGAATTTCTGCATTTTTGCCTCAATATTAGGGGAATATCTGCAATTTTGCTCCAAAATATGAGGAATTTCTGCTATTTTGCCCGAAACTAAGGGGATTTTCTGCCTTTTTGCCCCCAAATAAGGGAAATTTCTGCAATTTTATCCCTAAATAAGGGGAATTTCTGCATTTTTGCCCCAAAATAAAAGGAATTTCATCCTTTTTGCCCCAATATAAGGGAAATTTCTGCAATTTTATCCCAAAATAAGATGAATTTCTGCCTTTTTGCCCCAATATAAGGGAAATTTCTGCATTTTTGCCCCAAAATAAGAAAAATTTTGCTTTATTTCTCTGAAATAAGTGAAATTTCTGCAACTTTGCCCTAAAATAAGTGAATTTTCTGCAATTTTTCCCTATAATAAAGGAAATATCTGCAATTTTGCCCCAAAATAAGGGGAACTTCTGGTTTTTGCCCCAAAATAAGGGAAATTTCTGCAATTTTGCCCTAAAATAAGGAGAATTTCTGCCTTTTGCCCCAAAATAAGGGGAATTTCTTCCTTTTTGCCCCAAAATAAAGAAAATTACTGCATGTTTTACCCCAAAATAAGGTGAATTTCTGCAATTTTGCTCCAAAATTGAAAATTTTCTGACTTTATTTCCGAAAATAAGGGGAATTTCTGCCATTTTGCCACAAAATAAGTGAAATTTCTGCAATTTTACCCCAAAATAAGGGGAATTTCTGCCTTTTTGCCCCAAAATTAGGGGAATTTCTGCAATTTTGCTCCAAAATAAGGGGAATTTCTGTTTTTTTTGCCCGAAAATAAAGAGAATGTATACTTTTTGCCATAAAAAAGGGAAATTTCTTTACTTTTGCCCCAAAATAAGGGGATTCTCCGCCTTTTTGACTCAAAATAAGTGCAATTTCAGCTTTTTCCCCAAAAATAAACGGAATTTCTGTCTTTTTGCCCCAAAATAAGGGGAATTTCTGCCTTTTTGGACCAAAATAAGGGGAATTTCAGCCTTTTTACCTCAAAATAAGGGGAATTTCTTCCTTTTCCCCTAAATATGGGGAATTTCTGCCTTTTTGCCCCAAAATAAAAAAAATTTCTGCAATTTTGTACCAAAATAAAAAAAAATTTCTGCATTTTGCCCCAAAATTACAGAAATTTCTGCCCTTTTTCCCTGAAATAAGTGAAATTTCTGCAATTTTGCCCCAAAATAAGGGGATTTTCTGAATTTTTGCTTCCGAAAAAAATGGATTTTCTCTCTTTTTGCCCCAAAATATGGAGAATTTCTTATTTTTTGCCCGAAAATTATGAGAATTTCTGCAATTCTGCTTCAAAATACGGGGCATTTCTGCCTTTTAGCCCCAAAATAAAGGGAATTTCTGCATTTTACCTCAAAATAAGAATAATTTCTGCCTTTTGCCCCAAAATATTGGGAATTTCTACGTTTTTGTTCCAAAATAAGGAAAATTTCTTCAATTTTGTAACATAATAAAAGAAATTTCTGCTTTTTGCCCCAAAATAAGGGGAATTTCTGACTTTTTACCCTGAAATAAATGAAATCCTGCAATTTTGCCCGAAAATAAGGGAAATTTGTGCCTTTTTGCCCCAAAATAAGAAGAATTTCTGACTTTTGCCCCAAAATAAGGGGAATTTCAGCATTTTACCTCAAAATAAGAAGAATTTCAGCCTTTTTGCACCAAAATATGGCGAACTTCTGCCTTTTTACCCCAAAATTAGAAAACTTTTTGCTTTTTTTTCTGAAATAAGTGAAATTTCTGCAATTTTGCCCTAAAATAAGGGAAATTTCTGTTTTTTGCCCTAAAATAAGGGAAATTTCTGCAATTTTTCTTTATAATAAGGAAAATTTCTGCAATTTAGCCACAAAATAAAAGGAATTTCTGTTTTTTGCCCCAAAATAAGGGAAATTTCTGCAATTTTGTCCTATAATAAGGGGAATTTCTGTTTTTTGCCCCAAAATACGGGGAATTTTTGCCTTTTTGCCACAAAATAAAAAAAATTACTGCATGTTTTACCCCAAAATTAGGTAAATTTCTGCCTATTTGCCCCAAAATAAGGGGAATTTCAGCCTTTTTACCTCAAAATAAGGGGAATTTCTACCTTTTGCCCCAATATATGGGGAATTTCTGCCATTTTGTTCCAAAATAAAGAAAATTTCTTCAATGTTGTACCAAAATAAAAGAAATTTCTGCTTTTTGCCCCATAATAAAAGGAATTTCTGACTTTTTGTCCTGAAATAAATGAAATTTCTGCAATATTGCCCGAAAATAAGAAAAATTTGTGCTTTTTGCCACAAAATATAAAAAATTTCTGCCTTTTTGCCACAAAATAAGAAAAATTTATGCAATTCTGTACCAAAATAAAAGAAATTTCTCCAATTTTGCCCCAAAATAAGGGAAATTTCTGCAATTATGCCCCAAATAAGGAAAATTTCTTCAATTTTGCCCCAAAATAAGGGGAATTTCTGAAATTTTGCCCCGAAATAAGGAGAATTTCTGTATTTTTGCCCCAAAATAAAGGGAAGTTCTGCCTTTTTGCCCCAAAATTAGGGAAGTTTCTGCAATTTTGCTTCAAAATACAGGTAATTTCTGCCTCTTTCCCAGAAAATAAAGGGAACTTCTGCCTTTTTGCTTCAAATAAAAAGAATTTCTGCATTTTTGCCTCAATATTAGGGGAATATCTGCAATTTTGCTCCAAAATATGAGGAATTTCTGCCATTTTGCCCGAAACTAAGGGGATTTTCTGCCTTTTTGCTCCCAAATAAGGGAAATTTCTGCAATTTTATCCCAAAATAAGGGGAATTTCTGCATTTTTGCCCCAAAATAAAAGGAATTTCATCCTTTTTGCCCCAATATAAGGGAAATTTCTGCAATTTTATCCCAAAATAAGATGAATTTCTGCCTTTTTGCCCCAATATAAGGGAAATTTCTGCATTTTTGCCCCAAAATAAGAAAAATTTTGCTTTATTTCTCTGAAATAAGTGAAATTTCTGCAACTTTGCCCTAAAATAAGTGAATTTTCTGCAATTTTTCCCTATAATAAAGGAAATATCTGCAATTTTGCCCCAAAATAAGGGGAACTTCTGGTTTTTGCCCCAAAATAAGGGAAATTTCTGCAATTTTGCCCTAAAATAAGGAGAATTTCTGCCTTTTGCCCCAAAATAAGGGGAATTTCTTCCTTTTTGCCCCAAAATAAAGAAAATTACTGCATGTTTTACCCCAAAATAAGGTGAATTTCTGCAATTTTGCTCCAAAATTGAAAATTTTCTGACTTTATTTCCGAAAATAAGGGGAATTTCTGCCATTTTGCCACGAAATAAGTGAAATTTCTGCACTTTTACCCCAAAATAAGGGGAATTTCTGCCTTTTTGCCCCAAAATTAGGGGAATTTCTGCAATTTTGCTCCAAAATAAGGGGAATTTCTGTTTTTTTTGCCCGAAAATAAAGAGAATGTATACTTTTTGCCATAAAAAAGGGAAATTTCTTTACTTTTGCCCCAAAATAAGGGGATTCCCCGCCTTTTTGACTCAAAATAAGTGCAATTTCAGCTTTTTCCCCAAAAATAAACGGAATTTCTGTCTTTTTGCCCCAAAATAAGGGGAATTTCTGCCTTTTTGGACCAAAATAAGGGGAATTTCAGCTTTTTTACCTCAAAATAAGGGGAATTTCTACCTTTTACCCCAATATATGGGGAATTTCTGCCTTTTTGTTCCAAAATAAAGAAAATTTCTTCAATGTTGTACCAAAATAAAAGAAATTTCTGCTTTTTGCCCCAAAATAAAAGGAATTTCTGACTTTTTGTCCTGAAATAAATGAAATTTCTGCAATATTGCCCGAAAATAAGAAAAATATGTGCTTTTTGCCACAAAATATAAAAAATTTCTGCCTTTTGCCACAAAATAAGAAAAATTTCTGCAATTCTGTACCAAAATAAAAGAAAGTTCTCCAATTTTGCCCCAAAATAAGGGAAATTTCTGCAATTATGCCCCAAAATAAGGAAAATTTCTTCAATTTTGCCCCAAAATAAGGGGAATTTCTGAAATTTTGCCCCGAAATAAGGAGAATTTCTGTATTTTTGCCCCAAAATAAAGGGAATTTCTGCCTTTTTGCCCCAAAATTAGGGAAGTTTCTGCAATTTTGCTTCAAAATACAGGGAATTTCTGCCTCTTTCCCAGAAAATAAGGGGAACTTCTGCCTTTTTGCTTCAAATAAAAAGAATTTCTGCATTTTTGCCCCAATATTAGGGGAATATCTGCAATTTTGCTCCAAAATATGAGGAATTTCTGCCATTTTGCCCGAAACTAAGGGGATTTTCTGCCTTTTTGCCCCCAAATAAGGGAAATTTCTGCAATTTTATCCCAAAATAAGGGGAATTTCTGCATTTTTGCCCCAAAATAAAAGGAATTTCTGCCTTTTTGCCCCAATATAAGGGAAATTTCTGCAATTTTATCCCAAAATAAGATGAATTTCTGCCTTTTTGCCCCAATATAAGGGAAATTTATGCATTTTTGCCCCAAAATAAGAAAAATTTTGCTTTATTTCTCTGAAATAAGTGAAATTTCTGCAACTTTGCCCTAAAATAAGTGAATTTTCTGCAATTTTTCCCTATAATAAAGGAAATATCTGCAATTTTGCCCCAAAATAAGGGGAACTTCTGGTTTTTGCCCCAAAATAAGGGAAATTTCTGCAATTTTGCCCTAAAATAAGGAGAATTTCTGCCTTTTGCCCCAAAATAAGGGGAATTTCTTCCTTTTTGCCCCAAAATAAAGAAAATTACTGCATGTTTTACCCCAAAATAAGGTGAATTTCTGCAATTTTGCTCCAAAATTGAAAATTTTCTGACTTTATTTCCGAAAATAAGGGGAATTTCTGCCATTTTGCCACGAAATAAGTGAAATTTCTGCACTTTTACCCCAAAATAAGGGGAATTTCTGCCTTTTTGCCCCAAAATTAGGGGAATTTCTGCAATTTTGCTCCAAAAAAAGGGGAATTTCGGTTTTTTTGCCCGAAAATAAAGAGAATATATACTTTTTGCCATAAAAAAGGGAAATTTCTTTACTTTTGCCCCAAAATAAGGGGATTCTCTGCCTTTTTGACTCAAAATATGTGCAATTTCAGCTTTTTCCCCAAAAATAAACGGAATTTCTGTCTTTTTGCCCAAAAATAAGGGGAATTTCTGCCTTTTTGGACCAAAATAGGGGGAATTTCAGCCTTTTTACCTCAAAATAATGGGGATTTCTTCCTTTTCCCCTAAATATGAGGAATTTCTGCCTTTTTGCCCCAAAATAAGAAAAATTTCTGCAATTTTGTACCAAAATAAAAAAATTTCTGCATTTTGCCCCAAAATTACAGAAATTTCTGCCTTTTTTCCTTGAAATAAGTGAAATTTCTGCAATTTTGCCCCAATATAAGGGGATTTTCTGAATTTTTGCTTCCGAAAAAAGGGGATTTTCTCTCTTGTTGCCCCAAAATATGGAGAATTTCTGACTTTTTGCCCGAAAATTATGAGAATTTCTACAATTCTGCTTCAAAATACGGGGCATTTCTGCCTTTTAGCCCCAAAATAAAGGGAATTTCTGCATTTTACCTCAAAATAAGAATAATTTCTGCCTTTTGCCTCAAAATATTGGGAATTTCTGCCTTTTTGTTCCAATATAAGGAAAATTTCTTCAATTTTGTAACATAATAAAAGAAATTTCTGCTTTTTGTCCCAAAATAAGAAGAATTTCTGACTTTTGCCCCAAAATAATGGGAATTTCAGCATTTTACCTCAAAATAAGAAGAATTTCAGCCTTTTTGCACCAAAATATGGCGAACTTCTGCCTTTTTACCCCAAAATTAGAAAACTTTTTGCTTTTTTTTCTGAAATAAGTGAAATTTCTGCAATTTTGCCCTAAAATAAGGGAAATTTCTGTTTTTTGCCCTAAAATAAGGGAAATTTCTGCAATTTTTCTTCATAATAAGGGAAATTTCTGCAATTTAGCCCCAAAATAAAAGGAATTTCTAATTTTTGCCCCAAAATAAGAAAAATTTCTGCAATTTTGCCCTAAAATAAGGGGAATTTCTGTTTTTTGCCCCAAAATAAGGAGAATTTTTGCCTTTTTGCCACAAAATAAAGAAAATTACTGCATGTTTTACCCCAAAATTAGGTGAATTTCTGCCTTTTTCCCCAAAATAAGGGGAATTTCAGCCTTTTTACCTCAAAATAAGGGGAATTTCTACCTTTTGCCCCAATATATGGGGAATTTCTGCCTTTTTTTCCAAAATAAAGAAAATTTCTTCAATGTTGTACCAAAATAAAAGAAATTTCTGCTTTTTGCCCCAAAATAAAAGGATTTTCTGACTTTTTGTCCTGAAATAAATGAAATTTCTGCAATTTTGCCCGAAAATAAAAAAAAATTGTGCCTTTTGCCACAAAATATAAAAAATTTCTGCCTTCTTGCCACAAAATAAGAAAAATTTCTGCAATTCTGTACCAAAATAATAGAAATTTCTCGAATTTTGCCCCAAAATAAGGGAAATTTCTGCAATTATGCCCCAAAATAAGTGAAATTTCTTCAATTTTGCCCCAAAATAAAGGGAATTTCTAAATTTTTGCCCCAAAATAACGAGAATTTCTGTATTTTTGCCCCAAAATAAAGGGAATTTCTGCGTTTTTGCCCCAAAATAAGGGGAATTTCAGCCTTTTTACCTCAAAATATGGGGAATTTCTACCTTTTGCCGCAAAATATGGGGAATTTCTGCCTTTTTGTTCCAAAATAAGGAAAATTTCTTCAATTTTGTACCAAAATAAAAGAAATTTCTGCTTTTTGCCCCAAAACAAAAGCAATTTTTGACTTTTTGTCTTGAAATAAATGAAATTTCTGCAATTTTGCCCGAAAATAAGAAAAATTTGTGCCTTTTTGCCACAAAATATTAAAAATTTCTGCCTTCTTGCCACAAAATAAAAAAAATTTCTGCAATTCTGTACAAAAATAAAAGAAATTTCTCCAATTTTGCCCCAAAATAAGGGAAATTTCTGCAATTTTGCCCCAAAATAAGGGAAATTTCTTCAATTTTGCCCCAAAATAAGGGGAATTTTTGAATTTTTACCCCGAAATAAAGAGAATTTCTGTATTTTGGCCCAAAATAAAGGGAATTTCTGCCGTTTTGCCCCAAAATTAGGGAAGTTTCTGCAATTTTGCTTCAAAATACAGAGAATTTCTGCCTCTTTCCCAGAAAATAAGAGGAACTTCTGCCTTTTTGCTTCAAATAAAAAGAATTTCTGCATTTTTGCCCTAATATTAGGAGGATATCTGCAATTTTGCTTCAAAATACGGGGAATTTCTGCCTTTTGCCCCAAAATAAGGGGAATTTCTGCCTTTTTGGCCCAAAATAAAGAAAATTACTGCATGTTTTACCCCAAAATAAAAGGAATTTCTGCCATTTTGCCACGAAATAAGTGAAATTTCTGCAGTTTTACCCCAAAATAAGGGGAATTTCTGCCTTTTTGCCCCAAAATTAGGGGATTTTCTGAAAATTTGCTCCAAAATACGGGGAATTTCTGCCTTTTTTCCCGAAAATAAAGGGAATGTATACTTTTTGCCATAAAAAAGGGAAATTTCTTTACTTTTGCCCAAAAATAAGGGGATTTTCTGCATTTTTGACTCAAAATAAGTGCAATTTCTGCCTTTTCCCCCAAAATAAAGGGACTTTCTGTCTTTTTGCCCCAATATAAAAGGAATTTCTGCCTTTTTGGACCAAAATAAGGGGAATTTCAGCCTTTTTACCTCAAAATAATGGGAATTTCTTCCTTTTCCCCAAATATGGGGAATTTCTGCCTTTTTGCCCCAAAATAAGAAAAATTTCTGCAATTTTGTACCAAAATAAATGAAATTTCTGCCTTTTTGCCCCAAAATTAGAGAAATTTCTGCCTTTTTTCCCTGAAATAAGTGAAATTTCTGCAATTTTGCCCCAAAATAAGGGAAATTTCTGCAATTTTGCCCCAAAGTAAAGAAAATTTATGCAATTTTTTTCCCCCTAAACAAAGGGAATTTCTGTATTTTTTGCCCCCAAATAAAAGGAATTTCTGACTTATTACCCTGAAATAAGTGAAATTTCTGCAATTTTGCCCCAAAATAAGTGAAATTTCTGCCCTTTTCCCCAAAAATAAACGGAATTTCTGTCTTTTTCCCCAAAATAAAAGGAATTTTTGAATTATGCCCTGAAATAAGTGAAATTTCTGCAATTTTGCCCCAAAATAAAAGAAATTTCTGCTTTTTTTCCACAAAATAATGGGAACTTCTGTTTTTTGTCTCAAAATAAGGGAAATTTCTGCCTTTTTGCCCCCAAATAAGAGGAATTTCTGCCTTTTTACCTCAAAATAAAGGGAATTTCTGCATTTTTGCTACATAATATTAGGAATTTCTGCCTTTTAGCCCAAAAATACAGAAAATTTTTGCCTTTTTTCTCTGAAATAAGTGAAATTTCTGCAATTTTGCCCCAAAATAAGTGAAATTTCTGCAATTTTGCCCCAAAATAAAGGAAATTTCTGGAATTTTGCCCCAAATATGTGGAATTTCTGAGTTATACCCCAAAATAAGGAGAATTTCTGTCTTTGTGCCCCAACATATAGAAAATTTCTGCATTTTTGCCTCACAATTAGGGGAATTTCTGCAATTATCCTCCAAAATACGGGGAATTTCTGCTTTTTAGCCCGAAAATAAGGGGAATGTATACCTATTGCCACAAAAAAGGGAAATTTCTTAATTTTCGCCCCAAAATAAAAGGAATTTCTACTTTTTTACCTCAAAATATGTGAAATTTCTGCCTTTTTCCCCAAAAATAAATGAAATTTCTGTCTTTTTGCCCCAAAATAAAAGGAATTTTTGAATTATGCCCTGAAATAAGTGAAATTTCTGCAATTTTGCCCCAAAGTAAAAGAAATTTCTGCTCTTGCCACAAAATAAGGGGAATTTCTGCCTTTTTGCCCCCAAATAAGGGGAATTTCAGCCTTTTTACCTCAAAATAAGGGGAATTTCTGCATTTTTGCCACAAAATATTAGGAATTTTTGACTTTTTGCTTTAAAATAAAGAAAATTTCTGCCTTTTTTCCCTAAAATAAGTGAAATACCTGCAATTTTGCCCCAAAATAAGTGAAATTTCTGCAATTTTGCCCCAAAATAAGGGAAATTTCTGGAATTTGTCCCCAAAATAAGTGGAATTTCTGAGTTTTGCCCCAAAATAAGGAGAATTTCTGTTTTTTTGCCCCAACAAATAGAGAATTTCTGCCTTTTTGCCCCACAACTAGAAGAATTTCTGCAATATTGCTCCAAAATACAGGGAATTTCTGCTTTTTTCCCGAAAATAAAGGGAATGTATACCTTTTGCCAAAAAAAGGGAATTTTTTTCATTTTTGCCCAAAATAAGAGGAATTTCTGCCTTTTTACCTCAAAATAAGTGAAATTTCTGCATTTTTACCCAAAAATAAACGGAATTTTTGAATTATTCCCTGAAATAAGTGAAATTTCTGCAATTTTGCCCCCAAATAAGGGAAATTTCTGCTTTTGCCAAAAAATAAGGGGAATTTCTGCATTTTGCCCCAAAATAAAGGGATTTTCTGCATTTTTGCACCAATATTAGAAGAATTTCTGAAATTTTGCTCCAAAATACGGTCATTTCTGTCTTTATGCCCGAAATTAAGTGGAATTTCCGCCTTTTTTTCTCGAAATAAAAAATTTCTGCCTTTTTTCTGAAATAAGTGAAATTTCTGCAATTTTGCCACAAAATAAGGAAAATTTCTGCAAATTTGCCCCAAAATAAGGAAATTTCTGCAATTTTGCCCCAAAATAAGGAGAATTTCTGCCTTTTTACCCGAAAATAAGAAGAATGCATACCTTTTTGCCATAAAAAAAGGAAATTTCTTCATTTTTGCTCCAAAATAAGGGGAATTTCTGCTTTTTTGCCTCTAAATAAGTGGAATTTCTGTTTTTTTCCCCCAAACAAGGGAAATTTCTGTCTTTTTTGCCCCAAAATAAGGAAAATTTCTGACTTATTACCCTGTAATAAGTGAAATTTCTGCAATTTTGCCCCAAAATAAGGGAAATTTCTGGAATTTTGCCCCACAATAAGTGGAATTTCGGAGTTTTGCCCTAAAATAAAGAGAATGTCTGTCTTTTTGCCCCAACAAATAGGGAATTTCTGCCTTTTTGCCCCACAACTGGGGGAATATCTGCAATTTTGCTCCAAAATATGGGGAATTTCTGCTTTTTTTTCCCGAAAATAAAGGGAATGTATACCATTTGCCACAAAAAAGGGAAATTTCTTCATTTTTGCCCCAAAATAAGAGAAATTTCTGCTTTTTTGCCTCCAAATAAGTGGAATTTCTGTCTTTTTCCCCCAAAACAAAAAGAATTTCTGTTTTTTTGCCCCAAAATAAGGGAAATTTCTGACTTATTACCTTGAAAGAAGTGAAATTTCTGCAATTTTGCCACAAAATAAGGGAAATTTCTGCCTTTTTGCCCTGAAATATGTGAAATTTCTGCAATTTTACCCCAAAATAAGTGAATTTCTGCCTTTTTGCCCCAAAATAATGGGACTTTCTGCATTTTTGCCCCAAAATAAGAAAAATTTTTGCTTTTTTTCTCTGAAATATGTGAAATTTCTGCAATTTTGCCCTAAAATAAGGGAAATTTCTGCAATTTTTCCCCATATTAAAGGAAATTTCTGCAATTTTGCCCCAAAATAAGGGGAATTTCTTTTTTTTGTTCCCAAATAAGTGAAATTTCTGCAATTTTGCCCTAAAATAAGTGAAATTTCTGCAATTTTGCCCGAAAATAAGGGAAATTTCTGCAATTTTGTTCCAAAATAAGGGGAATTTCTTTTTTTTTGCCCCCGAATAAGGGAAATTTCTACAATTTTGCCCTAAAATAAGGGGAATTTCTGCCTTTTGCCCCAAAATAAAAAAAATTTCTGCAATTTTGCCCCAAAATAAAGAAAATTTCTGCAATTTTGCCCCAATGTACAGGAAATTTCTACAATTTTGCCTGAAAATAAGTGGAATTTTTGACATTTTGCTCCCGAAAAAAGGAGATTTTCTGTCTTTTTGCCCCAAAATAAGGAGAATTTCTGACTTTTTGCCCGAAAATTATGAGAATTTCTGCAATTTTGCTTTAAAATACAGGGAATTTCTGCCTTTTAGCCCCAAAAAAAAGGGAATTTCTGCATTTTACCTTTAAATAAGGGGAATTTTTGCATTTTACCTCAAAATAAGAAGAATTTCTGTCTTTTGCCCCAAGATATGAGGAATTTCTGCCTTTTTGTTCCAAAATAAGGAAAATTTCTTCAATTTTTTACCATAATAAAAGAAATTTCTGCTTTTTGCCCAAAAATAAGGGGAATTTCTGACTTATTACCCTAAAATAAGTGAAATTTCTGCAATTTTGCCCCAAAATAAGGGAAATTTCTGCCTTTTTGCCCCCAAATAAGGGAAATTTCAGCCTTTTTACCTCAAAATAAGGGGAATTTCTGCATTTTTGCCACAAAATATAAGTAATTTCTGCCTTTTTGCCCCAAAGAAAGAAAATTTCTGCTTTTTTTCCCTGAAATAAGTGAAATTTCTGCAATTTTTCCCCAAAATAAGTGAAATTTCTGCAATTTTGCCCCAAAATAAGGGAAATTCCTGGAATTTTGCCCCAAAATAAGAGGAATTTCTGAATTTTGCCCCAAAATAAGGAGAATTTCTGACTTTTTGCCCTAACATAGAGGGAATTTCTGCCTTTTTGCCCCACAATTAGGGGATTTTCTGCAATTTTGCTTCAAAATACGGGGAATTTATGCTTTTTAGCCCGAAAATAAAAGAAATGTATACCTTTTGCCAAAAAAATTGAAATTTCTTCATTTTTAGCCCAAAATAATAGGAATTTCTGATTTTTACCTCAAAATAAGTGAAATTTATGCCTTTTTACCCAAAAATAAACATAATTTCTGTCTTTTTGCCCCAAAATAAAAGGAATTTTTGAATTATGCCCTGAAATAAGTGAAATTTCTGTATTTGCCCCAAAATAAAAGAAATTTTTTCCTTTTTGCCACAAAATAAGGGGAATTTCTGTCTTTTTGCCACAAAATAAGGGAAATTTTTGCCTTTTGGCCCCTAAATAAGGGGAATTTCAACATTTTTACCTCAAAATAAGAGAAATTTCTGCATTTTTGTCACAAAATATTAAGAATTTCTGCCATTTTGCTCCAAAATACGGAAAATTTCGGCCTTTTTTCCCTGAAATAAGTGAAATTTCTGCAATTTTGCCCCAAAATAAGTGAAATTTCTGCAATTTTGCCCTAAAATAAGGGAATTTTCTGGAATTTTGCCCCAAAATAAGTGGAATTTCTGAGATTTGCCCCAAAAGAAGGAGAATTTCTGTTTTTTTGCCCCAACATATAGGGAATTTCTGCATTTTTGCCCCACAATTAGAGGAATTTCTGCAATTTTGCTCCAAAATACGGGGAATTTCTGCCTTTTTGCCCGAAAATAAGAAGAATGCATACCTTTTTGCCATAAAAAAGGGAAATTTCTTCATTTTTGCTCCAAAATAAGAGGAATTTCTGCTTTTTTGCCTCTAAATAAGTCGAATTTCTGTCTTTTTCCCCCAAAACAAAGGGAATTTCTTTCTTTTTTGCCCCAAAATAGGAAAATTTCTGACTTATTACCCTGAAGAAAGTGAAATTTCTGCAATTTTGCCCAAAAATAAGGGAAATTTCTGCCTTTTTACCCCCAAATAAGGGGAATTTCAGCCTTTTTACCTCAAAACAAGAGGAATATCTGCATTTTTGCCACAAAATATTAGGAATTTCTGCCTTTTTGCCCCAAAATAAAAAAAATTTCTGTCTTTTTTCCCTGAAATAAGTGAAATTTCTGCAATTTTGCCCCAAAATAAGTGAAATTTCTGAAATTTTGCCCCAAAATAAAGGAAATTTCTAGAATTTTGCCCCAAAATAAGTGGAATTTCTGAGTTTTGCCCCAAAATAAGGAGAATTTCTGTTTTTTTTGCCCCAACATATAGGGAATTTCTGCATTTTTGCCCCACAATTAGGGGAATTTCTGCAATTTTGCTCCAAAATACGGGGAATTTCTTCCTTTTTGCCCGAAAATAAGAAGAATGCATAACTTTTTGCCATAAAAAAGGGAAATTTCTTCATTTTTGCTCCAAAATAAGAGGAATTTCTGCTTTTTTGCCTCTAAATAAGTCGAATTTCTGTCTTTTTCCCCCAGAACAAAGGGAATTTCTTTCTTTTTTTCCCCAAAATAAGAAAAATTTAAGACTTATTACCCTGAAGAAAGTGAAATTTCTGCAATTTTGCCCAAAAATAAGGGAAATTTCTGCCTTTTTACCCCCAAATAAGGGGAATTTCAGCCTTTTTACCTCAAAACAAGAGGAATATCTGCATTATTGCCACAAAATATTAGGAATTTCTGCCTTTTTGCCCCAAAATAAGGAAAATTTCTGTCTTTTTTCCCTGAAATAAGTGAAATTTCTTCAATTTTGCCCCAAAATAAGTGAAATTTCTGAAATTTTGCCCCAAAATAAAGGAAATTTCTAGAATTTTGCCCCAAAATAAGTGGAATTTCTGAGTTTTGCCCCAAAATAAGGAGAATGACTGTCTTTTTGCCCCAACATTTAGGGAATTTCTGCCTTTTTGCCCCACAATTAGGGGAATTTCTGCAATTTTGCTCCAAAATACGGGGAATTTCTTCCTTTTTGCCCGAAAATAAGAAGAATGCATACCTTATTGCCATATAAAAGGGAAATTTCTTCATTTTTGCTCCAAAATAAGGGGAATTTCTGCTTTATTGCCTCTAACTAAGTGGAATTTCTGTCTTTCTCCCCCAAAACAAAGGGAATTTCTGCCTTTTTGCCCCAAAATAAGGAAAATTTCTGCCTTTTTTCCTTGAAATAAGTGAAATTTCTTCAATTTTGCCCCAAAATAAGTGAAATTTCTGCCTTTTTGCCCCCAAATACGGGGAATTTCAGCATTTTTAACTCAAAATAAAGGAAATTTCTGCATTTTTGCCACAAAATATTAGGAATTTCTGACTTTTTGCTTTAAAATAAGGAAAATTTCTGTCTTTTTCCCCTGTAATAAGTGAAATTTATGCAATTTTGCCCCAAAATAAGTGTAATTTCTGCAATTTTGCCCCAAAATAAGGGAAATTTCTGGAATTTTGCCCCAAAGTAAGTGGAATTTCTGAGTTTTGCCACAAAATAAGGAGAATTTCTGTCTTTTTGCCCCAACAAATAGAGAATTTCTGCCTTTTTGACCCACAACTATGGGAATTTCTGCAATTTTGCTCCAAAATACAGGGAATTTCTGCTTTTTTCCCGAAAATAAAGGGAATGTATACCTTTTCCCACAAAAAAAGAGAAATTTCTTCATTTTTGCCACAAAATAAGAGGAATTTCTGCCTTTTTACCTCAAAATAAGTGAAATTTCTGCCTTTTTACCCAAAAATAAACGGAATTTCTTTCTTTTTGCCCCGCAATAAAAGGAATTTTTGAATTATGCCCTGAAATAAGTGAAATTTCTGCTATTTTGCCCTAAAATAAAAGAAATTTCTGCCTTTTTGCCACAAAATAAGGGGAATTTCTGCATTTTTGCCCCCAAATAAGGAGAATTTCAGCCTTTTTACCTCAAAATAAAGGGAATTTCTGCATTTTTGCCACAAAATATTAGGAATTTCTGACTTTAAAATAAGGAAAATTTCTGCCTTTTTTCCCTGAAATAAGTGAAATTTCTGCAATTTTGCCCCAAAATAAGTGAAATTTCTTCAATTTTCCTTCAAAATAATGGAAATTTTTGGAATTTTGCCCCAAAATAAGTGGAATTTCTAAGTTTTTCCCCAAAATAATGAGAATTTCTGTATTTTTGCCCCAAACAAATAGGAAATTTCTGCCTTTTTGACCCACAACTGGGGGAATTTCTGCAATTTTGCTCCAAAATACTGGGAATTTCTGCTTTTTTGCCCGAAAATAAGGGGAATGTATACTTTTTGCCACAAAAAAGGGAAATTTCTTCATATTTGCCCCAAAATATAAGGAATTTCTGCCTTTTTACCTCAAAATAAGGGAAATTTCTGCCTTTTTAAACAAAAATATACGGAATTTCTGTCTTTTTGCCCCAAAATAAAAGGAATTTTTGAATTATGCCCTGAAATAAGTGAAATTTCTGCAATTTTGCCTTAAAATGAAAGAAATATCTGCCTTTTTGCCACAAAATAAAAGGAATTTCTGCCTTTTTGCCCCCAAATAAAAAGAATATCAGCCTTTTTACCTCAAAATAAGGGGAATTTATGCATTTTTCCACAAAATATTAGTAATTTCTGACTTTTTGCTTTAAAATAAGGAAAATTTCTGCCTTTTTTTCCTGAAATAAGTGAAATGTCTGCAATTTTGCTCCAAAATATGTGAAATATCTGCAATTTTGCCCCAAAATAAGGGAAATTTCTGGAATTTTTCTCCAAAATAAATGGAATTTCTGAGTTTTGCCCCAAAATAAAGAGGATTTCTGTCTTTTTGCCCCAACAAATAGGGAATGTCTGCCTTTTTGCCCTACAACTGGGTGAATTTCTGCAATTTTGTCCAAAATGCGAGGAATTTCTGTTTTTTTTTTTCCGAAAATAAAGGGAATGTATACCTTTTGCCACAAAAAAGAAAAATTTCTTCATTTTTGCCCCAAAATAAGAGGAATTTCTTCCTTTTTGCCCCCATATAAGTGGAATTTCTGTCTTTTTCCCCCAAAACAAAGGGAATTTCTGTACTTTTGCCCCAAATTAAGAGGAATTTCTGACTTATTACCCTGAAATTAGTGAAATTTCTGCAATTTTGCCCCAAAATAAAGGAAATTTCTGCCTTTTTGCCCCTAAATAAGGGGAATTTCAGCCTTTTAACCTCAAAATAAAAGGAATTTCCGCATTTTTGCCACAAAATATTAGGAATTTCTGCCTTTTTGCTCCAAAATAAGGAAAATTTCTTCGTTTTTTCCCTGAAAAAAGTGAAATTTCTGCAATTTTGCCCCAAAATAATGGAAATTTCTGAAATTTTGCCCCAAAATAAGGGAAATTTCTGGAATTTTGCCCCAAAATAAGTGAAATTTCTGAGTTTTGCCCTAAAATAAGGAAAATTTTTGTCTTTTTGCCCCAACAAATAGGGAATTTCGGCCTTTTTGCCCACAACTAGAAGAATTTCTTCAATTTTAGCCCAAAATTAGGGATTTCATCTTTTTGCCCCAAAATAAGGGGAATTTGTGCCATTTTGCCCTGAAATAAGTGAAATTTCTGCAATTTTGCCGCAATATAAGGGAAATTTCTGCCTTTTTGCCACCAAATAGGGGAATTTCAGCCTTTTTACCTCAAAATAAAGGGAATTTCTGCATTTTTGCCACAAAATATTAGGAATTTCTTCCTTTTTGCCCTAAAATAAGGAAGATTTCTGCCTTTTTTCCTTGAAATAAGTGAAATTTCTTCAATTTTGCCCCAAAATAAGTGAAATTTCTGCATTTTTGCCCCCAAATAAGAGGAATTTCAGCATTTTTAACTCAAAATAAAGGAAATTTCTGCATTTTTGCCACAAAATATTAGGAATTTCTGACTTTTTGCTTTAAATTAAGGAAAATTTCTGCCTGATTCCCCTGAAATAAGTGAAATTTATGCAATTTTGCCCCAAAATAAGTGTAATTTCTGCAATTTTGCCCCAAAATAAGGGAAATTTCTGGAATTTTGCCCCAAAATAAGTGGGATTTCTGAGTTTTGCCCCAAAATAAGGAGAATTTCTGCCTTTTTGCCCCACAATTAGGGGAATTTCTGCAATTTTGCTCCAAAATACGGGGAATTTCTGCTTTTTTGCCCGAAAATAAGGGGAATGCATACCTTTTTGCCATAAAAAAAGGAAATTTCTTCATTTTTGCCCCAAATTAAAAGAAATTTCTGCCTTTTTGCCCTGAAATATGTGAAATTTCTGCAATTTTAGCCCAAAATAAGGTGAATTTCTGCCTTTTGCCCCAAAATAATGGGAATTTCTGCATTTTTGCCCCAAAATAAGAAAACTTTTTGCTTTTTTTCTCTTAAATAAGTGAAATTTCTGCAATTTTGCCCTAAAATAAAAGAAATTTCTGCAATTTTTCTCCATAATAAAGGAAATTTCTGACATTTTTGCCCCAAAATAAGGGGAATTTCTGCAATTTTTCTCCATAATAAAGGAAATTTCTGCAATATTGCCCTAAAATAAGGGGAATTTCTGCTTTTATGCCTCTAAATAAGTGGAATTTCTGTCTTTTTCCCTCAAAACAAAGGGAATTTCTGTAATTTTTGCCCCAAAATAAGGAAAATTTCTGACTTATTACCCTGAAATAAGTGAAATTTCTGCAATTTTGCCCCAATATAAGGGAAATTTCTGCCTTTTTGCCCCCAAATAAGGGGAATTTCAGCCTTTTTACCTCAAAATAAGGGGAATTTCTGAATTTTGGCCCAAATTATTAGGAATTTCTGCCTTTTTGCCCCAAAATAAGAAAAATTTCTGCCTTTTTTCCCTGAAATAAGTGAAATTTCTGCAATTTTGCCCCAAAATAAGTAAAATTTCTGCAATTTTGCCCCAAAATAAGGAAAATTTTTGAATTTTGCCCCAAAATAAGTGGAATTTCTGAGTTTTGCCCCAAAATAAGGAGAATTTCCGCCTTTTTGCCTCTAAATAAGTGGAATTTCTGTCTTTTTCCACAAAACAAAGGAAATTTCTGTCTTTTTTGTTCCAAAATAAGAGGAATTTCTTCCTTCTTACCTCAAAATAAGTGAAATTTCTGCCTTTTTACCCAAAAATAAATGGAATTTCTGTTTTTTTGCCCCAAAATAAAAGGAATTTTTGAATTTTGCCCTAAAATATGTGAAATTTCTGCAATTTTGCCCCAAAATTAGGGGAATTTCTGTTTTTTGCCCTCAAATAAGGGAAATTTCTGCAATTTTATCCCAAAATAAGCGGAATTTCTGCCTTTTTGCCACAAAATAAAAAAAATTTCCCAAAAATAAGGGGAACTTCTGCCTTTTGCCTCAAATAAAGGAAATTTCTGCATTTTTCCCCAATATTAGGGGAATTTCTGCAATTTTGCTCCAAAATATTGGGAATTTCTGCCTTTTTAACCGAAATTAAGGAGATTTTCTGCCTTTTTGCTCCCAAATAAGGGAAATTTCTGCAATTTTATCCCAAAATAAGGGGAATTTGTGCCTTTTTGCCCCAAAATTAGAGGAATTTCTTCCTTTTTGCCCGAAATTAAGTGGAATTTTTGCCTTTTTGTCCCGAAGAAAGTGAAAATTCTTTAATTTTATCCAAAAATTAGGGATTTCATCTTTTTGCCCCAAAATAAGGATAATTTCTGCAATTTTGCCCCAAAATAAGGGAAATTTCTGGTATTTTGCTCCAAAATAAGTGGAATTTCAGAGTTTTGCCCCAAAATAAGGAGAATTTCTGTCTTTTTGCCCCAACATATAGGGAATTTCTGCCTTTTTGCCCCACAATTAGGGGAATTTCTGCAATTTTGCTCCAAAATACAGGGAATTTCTGCATTTTTGCCCGAAAATAAGAGAAATGCATACCTTTATTGCAATAATAAGGGAAATTTCTTCATTTTTGCCCCAAATTAAGGGAAATTTCGGCCTTTTTGCCCTGAAATATGTGAAATTTCTGCAATTTTAGCCCAAAATAAGGTGAATTTCTGCTTTTTTGCCCCAAAATAATAGGAATTTCTGCCTTTTTGCCCCAAAATAAGAAAAATTTTTGCTTTTTTACTCTCAAATAAGTGAAATTTCTGCAATTTTTCCCTAAAATAAGGGAAATTTCTGCAATTTTCCCCATAATAAAGGAAATTTCTGCAATTTTGTCCCAAAATAAGGGGAATTTCTGGTTTTTGCCCAAAAATAAGAAAAATTTCTGCAATTTTGCCCTAAAGTAAGGGAAATTTCTGCCTTTTGCCCCAAAACAAGGAGAATTTCTGCCTTTGTGCCCCAAAATAAAGAATATTACTGTATTTTTTACCCCAAAATTAGGTGAATTCCTGCAATTTTGCTCCAAAATACGGGGATTTTCTGCCTTTTTCGCCGAAAATAAGGGGAATTTCTGCCATTTTGCTGCGAAATAAGTGAAATTTCTGGAGTTTTACCCCAAAATAAAAGGAATTTCTGCTTTTTTGCCCCAAAATTAGGAGAATTTCTGCAATTTTGCTCCAAAATATGAGGAATTTTTGCCTTTTAGCCCGAAAATAAAGGGAATGTTTACCTTTTTGTTATAAAAAATAGAAATTTCTTCATTTTTGCTCCAAAATAAAGGGATTTTCTGCCTTTTTGACTCAAAATAAGTGCAATTTCTGCCTTTTTTCCAAATATAAATGAAATTTCTGCTTTTTGCCCCAAAAAAAGTGGAATTTCTTACTTTTTGCCCTGAAATAAATGAAATTTCTGCAATTTTGCCCGAAAATAAGGGAAATTTGTGCCTTTTGGCCCCAAAATAAGAGGAATTTCTGCCTTTTTCCCCAATATATGGGGAATTTCAGCATTTTACCTCAAAATAAGAGGAATTTCAGCCTTTTTGCACCAAAATAAGAAGAATGCATACCTTTTTGCCATAAAAAAGGGAAATTTCTTCATTTTTGCTCCAAAATAAGAGGAGTTTCTGCTTTTTGCCCCAAAATATGGGGAATTTCTGCCTTTTTGCCCGAATATAAGAAGAATGCATAACTTTTTGCCATAAAAAAGGGAAATTTCTTCATTTTTGCTCCAAAATAAGGGGAATTTCTGCCTTTTATCCTCTGAATAAGTGGAATTTCTGTCTTTTTCCCCAAAAACAAAGGGAATTTCTGTCATTTTTGCCCCAAAATAAAAAAAAATTCTGACTTATTACCCTAAAATAAGTGAAATTTTTGCAATTTTGCCCCAAAATAAGGGAAATTTCTGCCTTTTTGCTTTCAAATAAGGGGAATTTCTGAATTTTTGCACCCGAAAAAAGGAGATTTTCTGTCTATTTGCCCCAAAATAAGGAGAATTTCAGCCTTTTTGCCCAAAAATTATGAGAATTTCTGCAATTTTTCTTCAAAAAACGGAAAATTTCTACCTTTTAGCCCCAAAATAAAGGGAATTTCTGCATTTTCCCCAAATATTAGGGGAATTTCTTCATTTTACTTCAAAATAAGAAGAATTTCTGCCTTTTACCTCAAATTATGGGGAATTTCTGCGTTTTTGTTCCAAAATAAAGAATATTTCTTCAATTTTGTACCATAATAAAAGAAATTTCTACTTTTTGCCCTGAAATAATAGGAATTTCTGACTTTTTACACTGAAATAAATGAAATTTGTGCAATTTTGCCCCAAAATAAGGGAAATTTGTGCCTTTTTGCCCCAAAATAATGGGAATTTCTGCCTTTAGCCCCAAAAAATGGGAAATTTCAGCATTTTAACTCCAAATAAGGGGAATTTCTGCCTTTTTGCCCTGAAATATATATAATTTCTGCAATTTTACCCCAAAATAAGGTGAATTTCTGCCTTTTTGCCCCAAAATAATGGGAATTTCTGCTTTTTTGCCTCAAAATAAGAAAAATTTTTGCTTTTTTTTTCTGATATAAGTGAAATTTCTGCAATTTTGCCCTAAAATAAGGGAAATTTCTGCAATTTTTCCCCATAATAAAGAAAATTTCTGCAATTTTGCCGCAAAATAAGGGGAATTTCTGTTTTTTGCCTCCAAATAAAGCAAATTTCTGCAATTTTGCCCCAAAATAATGGGAATTTCTATTTTTTGCCCCCAAATAAAAGAAATTTCTGCAATTTTGCCCTAAAATAAGAGGAATTTCTGCTATTTGCCCCAAAATAAGGGGAATATCTGCCTTTTGCCCCCAAAATATGGGGAATTTCTGCCTTTTTGTCCGAAAATAAGAAGAATGCACACCTTTTTGCCATAAAAAAGGGAAATTTCTTCATTTTTGCTCCAAAAGAAGGGTAACTTTTGCCTTTTTGCCTCTAAATAAGTGGAATTTCTGTCTTTTTCCCCCAAAACAAAGGGAATTTCTGTTTTTTTTGCCCCAAAATAAGGAAAATTTCTGACTTATTACCCTGAAATAAGTGAAATTTCTCCAAATTTGCCCCAAAAATAGGGACATTTCTGCCTTTTGCCCCAAAATAAGGGGAATTTCAGCATTTTACCTCAAAATAAGGGAAATTTCTGATTTTTGCCCCAAAATATGGAGAATTTCTGCCTTTTTGCCCCAAAATAAGGAAAATTTCTGCCTTTTTTCCCTGAAATAAGTGAAATTTCTGCAATTTTGCCCCAAAATAAGTGAAATTTCTGCAATTTTGCCCCAAAATAAGTGAAATTTCTGGAATTTTGCCCCAAAATAAGGGGAATTTCTGAGTTTTGCCCCAAAATAAGGAGAATTTCTGCCTTTTTGCCTCTAAATAATTGGAATATCTGTCTTTTTCCACAAAACAAAGGAAATTTCTGTCTTTTTTTGTTCCAAAATAAGAGGAATTTCTTCCTTCTTACCTCAAAATAAGTGAAATTTCTGCCTTTTTACCCAAAAATAAATGGAATTTCTGTCTTTTTGCCCCAAAATAAAAGGAATTTTTGAATTTTGCCCTGAAATATGTGAAATTTCTGAAATTTTGCCCCAAGATAAGGGAAATTTCTGCCTTTTTGCCACAAAATAAAGGGAATTTCTGTCTTTTTGCCCTAAAATAAGGAGATTTCAGCATTTTACCTCATAATAAGAGGAATCTCTGCATTTTTGCCCCGAAATATGGGGAATTTCTGAATTTTTGCCCCAAAATAAAGAAAATTTCTACAATTTTGTACCAAAATAAAAGAAATTTCTGCATTTTTGCCCCAAAATAAGAGAAATTTCTGAGTTTTTTTCTTTGAAATAAGTGAAATTTCTGCAATTTTGCCCCAAAATAAGGGAAATCTCTGCAATTTTTTTCCATAATAAAGGAAAATTCTGCAATTTTGCCCTAAAATAAGGAGAATTTCTCTTTTTTGCCCTCAAATAAGGGAAATTTCTGCAATTTTATCCCAAAATAAGGGGAATTTCTGCCTTTTTGCTACAAAATAAGAAAAATTTCTGCAAGTCTGTAACAAAATAGAAGAAATTTCTAAAATTTTACCCAAAAATAAAGGAAATTTCTGATATTTGCCCCAAAATAAGGAGAATTTCTGTATTTTTGCCCCAAAATAAAGAAAATTTCTGCCTTTTTGCCCCAAAAGTAGGAGAGTTTCTGCAATTTTGCTTCAAAATACAGAGAATTTCTTCCTCTTTTCCCGAAAATAAGAGGAACTTCTGCCTTTTTGCCCCAAATAAAGGGAATTTCTGCATTTTTGCCCCAATATTAGGGAAATTTCTGCAATTTTGCTCCAAAATACGGGGAAATTCTGCCTTTTTACCCAAAATTAAAAGGATTTTCTGCCTTTTTGCTCCCAAATAAAGGAAATTTCTGCAATTTTATCCCAAAATATAGGGAATTTCTTCCTTTTTGCCCCAAAATAAGGGGAATTTCTGCCTTTTTGCCATGAAATATGTGAAATTTCTGCAATTTTACCCCAAAATAAGGTGAATTTCTGCCTTTTTGCCCATAAAATAATAGAAATTTCTGCCTTTTTGCCCCAAAATAAGAAAAATTATTGCTTTGTTCTCTGAAATAAGTGAAATTTCTGCAATTTTGCCCTAAAATAAGAGACATTTCTGCAATTTTTTTCCATAATAAGGGAAATTCCTGCAATTTTTCCTCAAAATAAGGGGAATTTCTGTTTTTGGCCCCCAAATAAGGGAAATTTCTTCAATTTTGCCCTAAAATAAAGGGAATTTCTGCCTTTTGCCCCAAAATAAGGAGAATTTTAGCTTTTTTGCCCCAAAATAAGAAAATTACTGTATTTTTTATCCGAAAATTAGGTGAATTTCTGCAATTTTGCTCCAAAATACGGGGATTTTCTTCTTTTTTCGCCGAAAATAAAGGAAATTTCTGCAATTTTGCCGCGAAGTAAGTGAAATTTCTGCAGTTTTACCCCCAAAAAAGGGGAATTTCTGCCTTTTTGCCCAAAAATTAGGGGAATTTTTGCAATTTTGCTCCAAAATACAGGGAATTTCTGCCTTTTGGCCCGAAAATATAGGGAATGTATACCTTTTTACCATAAAAAAAGGAAATTTCTTCATTTTTACCCGAAAATAAGGGGATTTTTCACCTTTTTGACTCAAAATAAGT
>NW_027667621.1:0-12500 GCF_963924665.1 Micromys minutus
AACCCTAAACCTTAAACCCTAAACACTAAACCCTAACCCTAACCTAACCCTAACCCTAACCTAACCCTAACCCTAACACTAACCGTAACCATAACACTAAACTCTAAAGCCTAAACCTAATCCACCCTAAACTTTAAACAATCCTAAACCATAAACCTTAAACCCTAAACCCTAAATCTAACAATAAACCTAAACCTGACCCTAAATCTAACCCTAACCCTAAACCTAACCCTGACCCTAACCGTAACCCTAATCCTAACACTAACCATAACCTTAACCCTAACCCTAACCTTAACCCTAACCTTAACCCTAACCCTAAACCTTCCCTAACCCTAACCCTAACCCTAACCCTAAACCTAACCCTGACCCTAATCCTAACACTAACCCTATTTCTAATTCTAACCTTAACACTAATCCTAAACTTAAACCTAATCCCGTAATAATAACCCTAATCCTAACACTAACCCTAACCCCTAACCCTAACCCTAACCCTAACCTAACCCTAACCCTAACACAAACCCTAACACTAACCCCCTAACTTTTACCCTAACCCTAACCCTAACCCTAAACCTAACCCTACCATAACCCTAACCCTAACCCCATCCCTAACCCTACCCATAACCGTAACCATAACACTAAACTCTAAACCCTAAACCTAATCCACCCTAAACCTTAAACAATCCTAAACCATAAACCTTAAACCCTAAACCCTAAATCTAACAATAAACCTAAACCTAACCCTAAATCTAACCCTAAACCTATCCCTAACCCTAAACCTAACCCTGACCCTAACCCTAATCCTAACACTAACCATAACCCTGACCCTAACACTAACCCTAACCTTAACCATAACCTTAACCCTAACTCTAACCCTAACCCTAACCGTAACCATAATACTAAACTCTAAACCCTAAACCAAATCCACCCTTAAACTTAAACAATCCTAAACCATAAACCTTAAACCCTAAATCTAACAATAAACCTAAACCTAACCCTAAATCTAACCCTAACCCTAAACATAAACCTGACCCAAACCCTAATACTAATCCTAACACTAATCATAACCCAAACACTAACCCTAACCCTAACCCTAAAACTAACCCTAAACCTCACACTATCCCTAATCCTAACACTAAACCCTAAACTTTATATCTAACCCTAACCCTAACCCTACCCTTAACCTTAACCCTAACCATACTTCTAAACCTAACCCTGACCCTAATCCTAACACTAACCCTATTTCTAATTCTAACCCTAAAACTAATCGTAAACTAAAACCTAACCCCCTAATAATAACCCTAACACTAAACCTAACCCTAACCCTAACCCCTAACACTATCCCTAACCCAAACCCCTAACACAAACCCTAACCCTAACCCTAACCCTATCCCTAACCCTAAACCTTATTCTAACACTAACACTAACCTTAACCCTAACCCTAACCCTCACCCTAACCCTCACCTTAACCCTAAACCTAACCCTAACACTAACCCTAACACCCTAAATCCTAAACCCTAAACCCCGAAAAACCCTAAACACTAATTCCAAAAGCACCCTAAACCCTAAACTATAAACACTAAACGCTAAAAAACCCTAAACCCTAAACACTAAACCCTAAACAAGCCTAAACCCTAAAACCATTAACACTATACCCTAAACAACCCTAAACCCTTAACCCTAAACATTATACCCTAAACCCTAAAACACTATACAACCTTAAACCCTAAACCTTAAAATATCCTAAATCATAAATCCTGAACAAGCCTAAACACTAAATCATAAACAACCCTAAAAAACCCTAAACAACTCTAAACGCTAAAACCTAAACAACCCTAAACATTAAACAATCTTAAACCCTAAACCCTAAACCTAAACCACCCTAAAACTTAAACAATCCTAAACACTAAACCTTAAACCATAAACCCTAAATTTTAAACCATAAGTCTAAGAATAACCATAACCCTAACCCTAACCCTAAACCTAAACCTAACCCTAACACCAACCCTAACTTTAACCCTATAACCCTAACCCTAACTTAAGCCTAACATAACCCCATAACCTTAACTCTAACCCTAACTCTAACCCTAATGCTAACCCTAACCCTAACCTTAACCCCGTAACCTTAATCCCTAAATCCTAAACCCTGAACAACCATAAATCCTAAACTCTGAACAACCCTAAATCATAAACCCTGAATAACCCTAAACACTAACCTCTAAACAACCCTAATCACTAAACCATAAACAACCCTAAACACTAAACCCTAAACAACCCTATACCCTAAACCTTAAACACTAAACCCTAAATATCCCTAAACCCTAAACCATTAACACTATACCCTAAACAACACTAAACACTAAACCCAAAACAACCCTAAAACCTAAACCTTAAACACTAAACCTTAAACAACCCTAAACCCTAAACCCTAAACCCTAAACAACCCTAAACTTTTAACCCTAAACACTATACCCTAAACAACCCTAAACCTTAAACAATCCTAAACTCTAAACCCTAAACCCTTAACCTAAACCACCCTAAATCTTAAACAATCCTAAACCCTAAACCTTAAACCCTAAACACTAAACCCTAAACCCTAAAGCTAACAATAACCATAACCCTAACCCTAACCCCTAACCCTAACCCTAACCCAAACCCTAACCTAATCCCTAACCCCCCCAACCCTAACCTTAACCCTAACCCTAACCGTAACTCTAACCCTAACCCTAACCGTGTCCCGCGCAACCGTCTCGCCTGCAAGAACGACGCGGCACACAAAATAGAATCCTTCTGCGGTAAACTTTATTAATCTGGAAAAACCGGTACTTGCTTCACGTAACGAAAAGGACGGAGAAAACCAAGAGATCCAAGGAGACGAACAGGACGAACAAGCTCCACGAGACGGCCGAAAACCAACGGGAGAAAGAGAGGAAGAAGAGAAGAAGAGAGAGAGGAAGAGAGGAAGAAAGAGGCAGAAGAGAGGCTATCCAGCCCTTCCCCTATAAAGGGATCAGTCCTTGCCTTGGACGCGGAGCCCCCTGATTGGTTGAAACTCACCAGGCCCTATGACGCCACGGGAGAGGCGGAACTCATGAAGCGGAAGTTACCCAGCCTGTGCGCACATGGCTTGTTTACTGCTAACTCCAGCCAGATATCAGCGCCATCTTGTAATGGCGAATGCGTGGGAATGTGTGGGCGGCGCCCCACATCTCCCCCTATCTTTTATACTTTAAGCAAAGTAGGACACCCATATTAGGAGGGCGGAGATAGAGGTCAAATCCTCATTAAGGTGTATAAAGACCATGTACAGGAGTAACCGCTAGGCCTTTTGTAGCCCGCAGTACACCTGACCTGTCACTCTGCCGTTTTTCTGAGGGAGGGACACTGGGGCAGGAAACCCTCATACAAATGGCTTATCTCCCGGAGAATGCCCCGCGACCAGGGGTTTCTCAGTGCGATGCTAAGCTCGGCATCCCTCATGGGCTGCTCAAACCAGACACTCTAATCCTGTGCAATGAACCGAAGTTCTAGGAGTGCAAGAGCTGTCTGGCCGGCGACCTACTGCTTAAGCAAAGACAAACAGATATCGGCTGATGCTTCATGTTCTAGAGCGACAGGCGCTTGGACAGTAACCACCTTGTCTCTTTTTTGTTTGGGCCTCGAGCTTACAAACCAGCCAGAGAAGCAACGCAAGTCCGCAGCAAAGGATTGCTCCCAAGAGTCCCACCCCCACCCAAGTTAGTATTGGGGGTGAAAAGGTTAGAGGAGACTGTATCATCAAGTTCCACTGGAATTGGTTTCAGGAATGCCGACAGAATCGCCCATCTCGTCTCTTCTCTGGCTCTCTGGTTCCACCGAGTCAGGAGCAGGGCTGTCATCAGGAGTCTCTGCCGTTTTTCGCGTGAGCCTCTCGGGAACCCAGAAAGGATTATTTTCATCCTGAGGAAAAACACAAACAGCTCCCCTGGATCTTATCAACACAAGATCCGGTCCTTTCCATTCATTAGTTATGACATCTTTCCATTTTACCATCTCTTTTGGTTTATCCATGGGTAGGCAATGCCTTTCAGCTGCCGTATGGCCATGGTCATCAAGATTTAAAAAATTTAAGGTGAACAGTGCCATGGATACTGCTGTCCTAGGCACAGGGGGCAAAGCCTGCATAATCCCCCCTTTCTGTTTTATTAGATATGATTTAAGAGTGCGGTGAGCACGTTCCACAATACCTTGTCCTTGTGGATTATACGGCAAACCTGTAAGATGAGTCACAGCCATCTGGCTACAAAATTGTTGAAATTTTTGTGAGGTAAAAGCCGGTCCGTTGTCTGTCTTTAAGAACTTTGGCTTACCCCAGGCACTCCAAGCCTCCAAGCAATGTTGGATGGCATGTGAGGCCTTTTCTCCAGATAAGGGAGTGGCTACAATTATTCCTGAACAGGTATCAATGGATACATGTACATATTGCAGCTTACCAAAGGCGGGGACATGGGTAACGTCCATTTGCCATATTTGAAGAGGCTGGATGCCCCGAGGATTAACCCCCGAGTGGGGCGCAGGCAGAAACTGACTGCAATTTTGGCAATTGACAACAATATCGCGAGCCTGTTTTCTGGAAATGGAAAAGCGGCGCCGCAAAGTTTCGGAAGTTACATGAAAGTTTTTGTGAAAACTTTTAGCAGCCTCTAGCGGCGAAGACATGGCTACAGCAATTATTTTTGTAGCTCTGTCTGCCAAATCATTGCCTTGAGCCATAGGTCCTGGCAATCCAGAATGAGCTCTAATGTGAGTAATATAAAAGGGTGATCTTCTGGCTAGAAGGCAATTTTGAATTTGCGCAAAAATTGAGGCAACTCTGCTAGACGGTTTAATAATGCCAGCCGCCTCAAGCAAATTGACAGCATTAACAACATAAGATGAATCAGACACTATATTTATAGGCTCCGAAAAACGTTGTAAAACCTCAAGAACCACTAAACATTCTACCACCTGTGGGGAGGTTTCTGTATACTGCCTCGAGTAGACCTGACCGTTAACCACAAAAGCCCCCAGCCCAGTTTTGGAACCGTCAGTATAAATAACTAACCCTTCTTTTAGGGGACTACAGGACGTTACTTTGGGAAAAACAACAGGTTGAGTCAAAGCAAACTGTAAAATTGGATGTTTTGGGTAATGATTATCTATTCTTCCCGAAAAGGAAGTGACTAAGATAGCCCAATCATTTGAAGTGGCAGCAAGAGTGGAAACCTGCATGGCATTATAGGGAACAATTAACAGCTGTGGCTCACTGCCAAAATGCGTGATGGCAGATTTTAGCCCCCTCAGCGCTAATTGCGCCACAGCATCTGGATACCAGTCAATTATTTTAGCTGGCGAGGCATTAGGATGTACCCACAATAAGGGTCCTTGCTGCCAAAGCACTGCAGTAGGGAGCCGGTTTGTTTTAAAAACACATAATGAAAAAGGTTTATCATAATCTATGCGAACCAATTGTGCATCCTGTATAGCTTCTTCTACCAACTGTAACGCTCTTTCTGCTTGCGGGGTCAAACTTCTAGGTGAGGAAACATGCGGATCTCCTTCTAAAACATCGAATAAGGGTTTAAGTTCAGCAGAAGGAATCTTAAGAAAAGGTCTAAGCCAATTAATGTCTCCCAGTAATTTTTGAAAATCATTAAGAGTGTGGAGGTGATCCCTTCTTATCTCGAGCTTTTGAGGGACAATCCTATCAGTGAATAAATACCACAGACCCTAGGAATTGACCAGTATCAAAAATCTGGAGCTTTTCTGTGGCAATATATAGGCCCTTACTTTTTAGGGCCTGTAACAATATAGGAAATGCCTCTTTTAAAATCATCAAATTTTTGTGGCATAATGCAAGACGCACCTGTTTCTTTACTCTCTCTGGGAGGAATGAGAAGGCTTTTAAAGGTGCGCGTGTCTCATAAGGAGGGGCTACTGGTAAAGGAGGTGCTGTCGGGACAACTGGGGACAAGCGCGTGGGCCTATACTGCTCGTCAGGATAATATCCTTTTTCCTCATAACTAGCTGCTCCTTCATCTACCCCTGCCTCCTCTTCTGGGTCTAAGCCTTCTCGCTCATAATCATCATTATCTGAAGTCTCGAGGCTACCAATGTTAAGAGCCTCAAAGTCTTCTACAGGGTACAAGCTGACTCCCCTTTTCTTAACATTAGAGGGCATAAGGGAATGATAATCTGAAGGTTCGTGGGTAGCTACTCTCCCGCTATACCGCGTTTCTGGAGGTCCTTTTTCCTTAGGGGGATAATACCTTTTCCTGCGCGCGCCCATTCTCTCACTCTGTTCGGCTTCTGATAGCCTATCCTGCGCTTCACTCAATACCTCTTGCCCCGCAGCGACGGCGGGCCTACAACTCTCATCTCTTAAACAATTTTGTACCATCGTCCAAATGGCCATGGTTCCGGGCCCGAGGTTTCCAGCATTTTGCGCACAGTTTAATTCTCTACCCAATCTGTTCCATGAGGCTGGTGAGAGAGACCCAGAAACTGCAAACCAAGGGGCAGTACGCTCAACCTCTCTTACAAAACGCTGCAAGATGCGGGTGGGCAATTCTAAATCTCTCTGCTTAAGAATTGACTGCAGGGCTGTAATGGTCGAGTGTGACGAGCCCATCACAGCAATGTAATGCCCGCGGCTTATTTGCGTGGCGGCCCAAGGCGAAACTGAAAGGCAAGTCTCAGCGCGTTCTCGCTTTTTTTATCTACAAAGACTTATGGAACGCAGGGGAGCCTCTGCTTATCTACGTCCGACTTAAGCACAAAATTAACACCAGCCCCGTTGGACACAGAGGAAATTAAGAGGAAGAGAATAAAAACTGCACTGACGAAGACCGGAGCCTCTACAGGCCCTTCACACGGCCGTGGAGGATTTAAACCAAATTAAAGAAAGATCCAGGATCAGACATACCTTGCCGAACTAATCTCCCCGCAGTTCTGAATTCTGTGGTGCGGACGATGGAGTGGTCGAATTTCCCGGGTTTGAGGCACCAGATGTCCCGCGCAACCGTCTCGCCTGCAAGAACGACGCGGCACACAAAATAGAATCCTTCTGCGGTAAACTTTATTAATCTGGAAAAACCGGTACTTGCTTCACGTAACGAAAAGGACGGAGAAAACCAAGAGATCCAAGGAGACGAACAGGACGAACAAGCTCCACGAGACGGCCGAAAACCAACGGGAGAAAGAGAGGAAGAAGAGAGGAAGAGAGAGAGGAAGAGAGGAAGAAAGAGGCAGAAGAGAGGCTATCCAGCCCTTCCCCTATAAAGGGATCAGTCCTTGCCTTGGACGCGGAGCCCCCTGATTGGTTGAAACTCACCAGGCCCTATGACGCCACGGGAGAGGCGGAACTCATGAAGCAGAAGTTACCCAGCCTGTGCGCACATGGCTTGTTTACTGCTAACTCCAGCCAGATATCAGCGCCATCTTGTAATGGCGAATGCGTGGGAATGTGTGGGCGGCGCCCCACAGCCGGATATCAGCGCCATCTTGTAATGACGGAAGCGTGGGAATGTGTGGGCGGCGCCCCACACTGAATAACCCTAAACACTAACCTCTAAACAACCCTAAACAACCCTAATCACTAAACCATAAACAACCCTAAACACTAAACCCTAAACAACCCTATACCCTAAACCTTAAACACTAAACCCTAAATAACCCAAAACCCTAAACCATTAACACTATACCCTAAACAACACTAAACACTAAACCCAAAACAACCCTAAAACCTAAACCTTAAACACTAAACCTTAAACAACCCTAAACACTAAACCCTAAACAACCCTAAACTTTTAACCCTAAACACTATACCCTAAACAACCCTAAACCTTAAACAATCCTAAACTCTAAACCCTAAACCCTTAACCTAAACCACCCTAAATCTTAAACAATCCTAAACCCTAAACCTTAAACCCTAAACACTAAACCCTAAACCCTAAAGCTAACAATAACCATAACCCTAACCCTAACCCCTAACCCTAACCCTAACCCTAACCCAAACCCTAACCTAAACCCTAACCCCCCAACCCTAACCTTAACCCTAACCCTAACCCTAACCGTAACTCTAACCCTAACCCTAACCGTAACTCTAACCCTAACCCTAACACTAACCCTAACCCTAACCTTAACCTAACCCTAACCCTAACCCTAACCCTAACCGTAACCATAACACTAAACTCTAAACCCTAAACCTAATGCACCCTAAACCTTAAACAATCCTAAACCATAAACCTTAAACCCTAAACCCTAAATCTAACAATAAACCTAAACCTAACCCTAAATCTAACACTAACCCTAACCGTAAACCTAAACCTACCCCTGACCCTAATCCAAAGCCTAATCCTAACAATAACCATAACCCAAACAAAGACTAACCCTAACCCTAAACCTAACCCTTACCCTAAACCTCACACTAACCCTATCCCTAACCCTAACCCTAACCCTAACCCTAACCCTAACACTATCCCTAACCCTAACCCTTACCCTAACACTAACACTAACCTTAACCCTAACCCTAACCTTAACCCTCACCCTAACCCTCACCCTAACCCTAAAACTAACCCTAAAACCCTAAATCCTAAACCCTAAACCCAGAAAATCCCTAAACACGAATTCCAAAAGCACCCTAAACCCTAAACTCTAAACACTAAACGCTAAAAAACCCTAAACCCTAAACCCTAAACACTAAACCCTGAACAAGCCTAAACCCTTAAACCATTAACACTATACTCTAAACAACCCTAAACTCTTGACCCTAAACATTATAGCCTAAACCCTAAAACACTATACAACCTTAAACCCTAAACCTTAAAATATCCTAAATCATATATCCTGAACAACCCGAAACACTAAATCATAAACAACCCTAAAAAAACCTAAACAACTCTAAACGCTAAAACATAAACAACCCTAAACATTAAACAATCTTAAACGCTAAACCCTATACCCTAAACCTAAACCACCGTAAAACATAAACAATCCTAAACCCTAAAACTTAAACCATAAACCCTAAATTTTAAACCATAAAACTAAGAATAACCATAACCCTAACCCTAACCCTAAACATAAACCTAACCCTAACCCCAACCCTAACCTTAACCCCATAACCCTAACCCTAACCTTAAGCCTAACATAACCACATAACCCTAACCCTAACCCTCACCCTAACCCTAACCCTAACCCTAACCCTAACCCTAACCCTAACCCTAACCCCTAACCCCTAAACCTAACCCTAACCCTAACACTAACCTTACCCTAACCCTAACACTAACCCTAACCCCAACCCTAACCCTAACCCTAACCTTAACCCTAACCCTAACCTTAACCCTAACCTTAACCCTAACCCCTAACCCTTACCCTAACCCTAACCCTAACCCTAACCCTAAAACTAACCCTAACCCTAACCCTAACCGTAACCCTAACCCTAACCGTAACCCTAACCCTAACCCAAAACCTAACCCTAACCCTAACCTTAACCCTAAATCTAACCCTAACCCTAACCCTAACCCTAACCGTAACCATAACACTAAACTCTAAACCCTAAACCTAATCCACCCTAAACCTTAAACAATCCTAAACTATAAACCGTAGATTCTAAACCCTAAATCTAACAATAAACCTAAACCTAACCCTAAATTTAACCCTAACCCTAAACCCTTTCTGACCCTAACCCTAACCCTAACCTTAAGCCTAACATAACCACATAAACCTAACCCTAACCCTCACCCTAACCCTAACCCTAACCCTAACCCTAACCCTAACCCTAACTCTAACCCTAACCCTAACCTTACCCTAACCCTAACCCTAACCCTAACCCTAACCCTAACCCTAACCCTAACCTTAACCCTAACCCTAACCTTAACACTAACCTTAACCCTAACCCCTAACCCTTACCCTAACCCTAACCCTAACCCTAACCCTAAACCTAACCCTAATTCTAACCTTAACCCTAATCCTAACCCTAACCCTAACCCTAACCCTAACCGTAACCATAACACTAACCTCTAAACCCTAAACCTAATCCACCCTAAACTTAAACAATCCTAAACCATAAACCGTAGACACTAAACCCTAAATAAAACAATAAACCTAAACCTAACCCTAAATCTAACCATAACCCTAAACACTCCCTGACCCTAACCCTAACCCTAACCCTAACCCTAAACCTAACCCTGACCCTAATCCTAACACTAAACCTATTTCTAATTCTAACCCTAACACTAATCCTAAACTTAAACCTAACACCCTAATAATAACCCTAACCATAACACTAACCCTAACCCCTAACCCTAACCCTAACCCTAACCCTAAACTAACCCTAACCCTAACCCTAACCCTAACTCAAACCCTAATACTAACCCTCTAACTTTTACCCTAACCCTAACCCTAACCCTAACCCTAACCCTTACCATAACCCTAACCCTAACCCTAACTCTAACCCTAACCCTAACCCTAACCGTAACCATAATACTAAACTCTAAACCCTAAACCAAATCCACCCTTAAACTTAAACAATCCTAAACCATAAACCTTAAACCCTAAACCCTAAATCTAACAATAAACCTAAACCTAACCCTAAATCTAACCCTAACCCTAAACATAAACCTGACCCAAACCCTAATCCTAATCCTAACACTAATCATAATCCAAACACTAACCCTAACCCTAACCCTAAAAAAAACCCTAAACCTCACACTATCCCTAATCCTAACACTAAACCCTAAACATTATATCTAACCCTAACCCTAACCCTACCCTTAACCTTAACCCTAACCATACTTCTAAACCTAACCCTGACCCTAATCCTAACACTAACCCTATTTCTAATTCTAACCCTAACACTAATCCTAAACTAAAACCTAACCCCCTAATAATAACCCTAACACTAAACCTAACCCTAACCCTAACCCTAACCCTAACCCTAACACTAACCCCTAACCCCTAACACTAACCCTAACCCAAACCCCTAACCCTAACCCTAAGCCTAACCCTAACCTTAACCCTAACCCTAACCCTAACCCTAACCCTATCCCTAACCCTAACCCTTATTCTAACACTAACACTAACCTTAACCCTAACCCTAACCTTAACCCTCACCCTAACCCTCACCTTAACCCACAACCTAACCCTAAAACTAACCCTAACACCCTAAATCCTAAACCCTAAACCCGAAAAACCCTAAACACTAATTCCAAAAGCACCCTAAACCCTAAACTATAAACACTAAACGCTAAAAAACCCTAAACCCTAAACCCTAAACACTAAACCCTAAACAAGCCTAAACCCTAAAACCATTAACACTATACCCTAAAAAACCCGAAACCCTTAACCCTAAACATTATACCCTAAACCCTAAAACACTATACAAACTTAAACCCTAAACCTTAAAATATCCTAAATCATAAATCCTGAACAAGCCTAAACACTAAATCATAAACAACCCTAAAAAACCCTAAAGAACTCTAAACGCTAAAACCTAAACAACCCTAAACATTAAACAATCTTAAACCCTAAACCCTATACCCTAAACCTAAACCACCCTAAAACTTAAACAATCCTAAACCCTAAACCTTAAACCATAAACCCTAAATTTTAAACCATAAGTCTAAGAATAACCATAACCCTAACCCTAACCCTAAACCTAAACCTAACCCTAACCCCAACCCTAACCTTAACCCCATAACCCTAACCCTAACCTTAAGCCTAACATAACCCCATAACCTTAACTCTAACCCTAACTCTAACCCTAATGCTAACCCTAACCATAACCCTAACCTTAACCCCTTAATCTTAATCCCTAAATCCTAAACCCTGAACAACCATAAATCCTAAACCCTGAACAACCCTAAATCATAAACCCTGAATAACCCTAAACACTAACCTCTAAACAACCCTAAACAACCCTAATCACTAAACCATAAACAACCCTAAACACTAAACCCTAAACAACCCTATACCCTAAACCTTAAACACTAAACCCTAAATAAACCTAAACCCTAAACCATTAACACTATACCCTAAACAACACTAAACACTCAACCCAAAACAACCCTAAAACCTAAACCTTAAACACTAAACCTTAAACAACCCTAAACCCTAAACACTAAACCCTAAACAACCCTAAACTTTTAAACCTAAACACTATACCCTAAACAACCCTAAACCTTAAACAATCCTAAACTCTAAACCCTAAACCCTTAACCTAAACCACCCTAAATCTTAAACAATCCTAAACCCTAAACCTTAAACCCTAAACACTAAACCATAAACCCTAACCCTAACCCTAACCCTAACCTAACCCTAACCCTAACCCTAACCCTAACCTAACCCTAACCCTAACCCTAACCCTAACCCTAACAAAAACCGTAACCATAACACTAAACTCTAAACCCTAAACCTAATCCACCCTAAACTTTAAACAATCCTAAACCCTAAACCTTAAACCCTAAACACTAAACCCTAAACCCTAA
>NW_027667621.1:15000-27500 GCF_963924665.1 Micromys minutus
AACACTAACCCTAACCCTAACCCTAAAGCTAACCCTAAAACTCACACTATCCCTAATCCTAACACTAAAACCTAAACTTTAAATCTAACCCTAACCCTAACCCTACCCTTAACCCTAACCCTAACCCTATCCCTTAACCTAACCCTGACCCTAATCCTAACACTAACCCTATTTCTAATTCTAACCCTAACACTAATCCTAAACTAAAACCAAACCCCCTAATAATAACCCTAACACTAAACCTAACCCTAACGCTAACCCTAACCCTAACCCTAACACTAACCCCTAACCCCTAACACTAACACTAACCCTAACCCCTAACCCTAACCCTAACCTTAACCCTAACCCTAACCCTAACCCTATCCCTAACCCTAACCCTTACCCTAACACTAACACTAACCTTAACCCTAACCCTAAAATTAACCCTCACCCTAACCCTCACCTTAACCCTAAACCTAACCCTATCACTAACCCTAACACCCTAAATCCTAAACCTTAAACCCCGAAAAACCCTAAACACTAATTCCAAAAGCACCCTAAACCCTAAACTATAAACACTAAACCCTAAAAAACCCTAAACCCTAAACCCTAAACACTAAACCCTAAACAAGCCTAAACCCTAAAACCATTAACACTATACCCTAAACAACCCTAAAGCCTTAACCCTAAACATTATACCCTAAACCCTAAAACACTATACAACCTTAAACCCTAACCTTAAAATATCCTAAATCATAAATCCTGAACAACCCTAAACACTAAATTATAAACAACCCTAAAAAACCCTAAACAACTCTAAACGCTAAAACCTAAACAACCCTAACCATTAAACGATCTTAAACGCTAAATTCTATACCCTAAACCTAAACCACCCTAAAACTTAAACAATCCTAAACCCTAAACCTTAAACCATAAACCCTAAATTTTAAACCATAAGTCTAAGAATAACCATAACCCTAACCCTAACCCTAAACCTAAACCTAACCCTAACCCCAACCCTAACCTTAACCCCATAACCCTAACCCTAACCTTAAGCCTAACATAACCCCATAACCTTAACTCTAACCCTAACTCTAACCCTAACTCTAACCCTAATGCTAACCCTAACCCTAACCCTAACCCTAACCCTAACCCTAACCCCTTAACCTTAATCCCTAAATCCTAAACCCTGAAGAACCATAAATCCTAAACCCTGAACAACCCTAAATCATAAACCCTGAATAACCCTAAACACTAACCTCTAAACAACCCTAAACAACCCTAATCACTAAACCATAAACAACCCTAAACACTAAACCCTAAACAACCCTATACCCTAAACCTTAAACACTAAACCCTAAATAACCCTAAACCCTAAACCATTAACACTATACCCTAAACAACACTAAACACTAAACCCAAAACAACCCTAAAACCTAAACCTTAAACACTAAACCTTAAACAACCCTAAACCCTAAACACTAAACCTTAAACAACCCTAAATTTTAACCCTAAACACTATACCCTAAACAACCCTAAACCTTAAACAATCCTAAATTCTAAACCCTAAACCCTTAACCTAAACCACCCTAAATCTTAAACAATCCTAAACCCTAAACCTTAAACCCTAAACACTAAACCCTAAACCCTAAACCTAAGAATAACCCTAACCCTAACCCTAACACCTAACCCTTACCCTAACCCTAACCCTGACCCTAATCCTAAACCTAACCCTAACCCTAACCCTAACCCTAAACCTAAACCTTATCCTAACCCTAACCTTAACCCTAATCCTAACCCTAACCCTAACCCTAACCCGAACCGTAACCATAACACTAAACTCTAAACCCTAAACCTAATCCACCCTAAACCTTAAACAATCCTAAACCATAAACCTTAGACCCTAAATCCTAAATCTAACAATAAACCTAAACCTAACCCTAAATATAACCCTAACCCTAACCCTAACCCTAAACCCTCCCTGACCCTAACCCACACCCTAACCCTAACCCTAACCCTAAACCTAACCCTGACCCTAATCCTAACACTAACCCTATTTCTAATTCTAACCCTAACACTAATCCTAAACTTAAACCTAACCCCCTAATAATAACCCTAACCATAACACTAACCCTAAACCCTAACCCTAACCATAACCCTAACCCTAACCCTAACCTAACCCTAACCCTAACCCTAACCCTAACCGTAACCCTTACCCTAACCCTAACCCTAACCCTAACCCTAACTCTAACCCTAACCCTAACACTAACCTTAACCATAACACTAAACTCTAAACCTTAACCTAATCCACCCTAAACCTTAAACAATCCTAAACCATAAACCTTAAACCCTAAACCCTACATCTAACAATAAACCTAAACCTGACCCTAAATCTAACCCTAACCCTAACCCTAACCCTAAACCTAACCCTGACCCTAACCTTAACCCTAATCCTAACACTAACCATAACCCTAACCCTAACCCTAACCCTAACCTTAACCCTAAACCTAACCCTAACCCTAACCCTAACCCTAATCCTAACCCTAACACTAACACCTTAACATTAATCCCTAAATCCTAAACCCTGAACAACCATAAATCCTAAACCCTGAACAAACCTAAATCATAAACCCTGAATAACCCTAAACACTAACCTCTAAACAACCCTAAACAACCCTAATCACTAAACCATAAACAACCCTAAACACTAAACCCTAAACAACCCTATACCCTAAACCTTAAACACTAAACCCTAAATAACCCTAAACCCTAAACCATTAACACTATACCCTAAACAACACTAAACACTAAACCCAAAACAACCCTAAAACCTAAACCTTAAACACTAAACCTTAAACAACCCTAAACCCTAAACACTAAACGCTAAACAACCCTAAACTTTTAATCCGAAACACTATACCCTAAACAACCCTAAACCTTAAACAATCCTAAACTCTAAACCCTAAACCCTTAACCTAAACCACCCTAAATCTTAAACAATCCTAAACCCTAAACCTTAAACCCTAAACACTAAACCCTAAACCCTAAACCTAACAATAACCATAACCCTAACCCTAACCCCTAACCCTTACCCTAACCCTAACCCTAACCCTAATCCTAACCCTAACCCTAACCCTAACCCTAACCCTAACCCTAACCCTAACCGTAACCATAACACTAAACTCTAAACCCTAAACCTAATCCACCCTAAACCTAAAACAATCCTAAACCATAAACCTTAGACCCTAAATCCTAAATCTAACAATAAACCTAAACCTAACCCTAAATCTAACCCTAACCCTAACCCTAACCCTAAACCCTCCCTGACCCTAACCCTAACCCTAACCCTAACCCTAAACCTAACCCTGACCCTAATTCTAACACTAACCCTATTTCTAATTCTAACCCTAACACTAATCCTAAACTTAAACCTAACCCCCTAATAATAACCCTAACCCTAACACTAACTAACCCTAACCCCTAACCCTAACCCTAACCTAACCCTAACCCTAACCCTAACCCTAACACAAACCCTAACACTAACCCCCTAACTTTTACCATAACCCTAACCCTAACCCTAAACCTAACCCTTACCATAACCCTAACCCTAACCCTAACCCCATCCCTAACCCTAACCCTAACCGTAACCATAACACTAAACTCTAAACCCTAAACCTAATCCACCCTAAACCTTAAACAATCCTAAACCATAAACCTTAAACCCTAAATCTAACAATAAACCTAAACCTAACCCTAAATCTAACCCTAACCCTATCCCTAACAATAAACCTAACCCTGACCCTAACCCTAACCCTAATCCTAACACTAACCATAACCCTAACCCTAACACTAACCCTAACCTTAACCCTAACCCTAACCCTAACCCTAACTCTAACCCTAACCCTAACCCTAACCGTAACATTAATACTAAACTCTAAACCCTAAACCTAATCTACCCTTAAACTTAAACAATCCTAATCCATTAACCTTAAACCCTAAACCCTAAATCTAACAATAAACCTAAACCTAACCCTAAATCTAACCCTAACCCTAACCCTAACCCTAAACATAAACCTGACCCTTACCCTAATCCTAATCCTAACACTAATCATAACCCAAACACTAACCCTAACCCTAACCCTAAACCTAACCCTAAACCTCACACTATCCCTAATCCTAACACTAAACCCTAAACTTTAAATCTAACCCTAACCCTAATCCTACCCTTAACCCTAACCCTAACCATATTTCTAAACCTAACCCTGACCCTAATCCTAACACTAACCCTATTTCTAATTCTAACCCTAACACTAATCCTAAACTAAAACCTAACCCCCTAATAATAAACCTAACACTAAACCTAACCCTAACCCTAATCCTAACACTAACCCTAACACTAACCCCTAACTTCTAACACTAACCCTAACCCAAACCCCTAACCCTAACCCTAACCCTAACCCTAACCTTAACCCTAACCCTAACCCTAACCCTAACCCTAACACTATCCCTAACCCTAACCCTTATTCTAACACTAACACTAACCTTAACCCTAACCCTAACCTTAACCCTCACCTTAACCCTAAACCTAACCCTAACACTAACCCTAACACCCTAAATCCTAAACCCTAAACCCCGAAAAACCCTAAACACTAATTCCAAAAGCACCCTAAACCCTAAACTATAAACACTAAACGCTAAAAAACCCTAAACACTAAACCCTAAATACTAAACCCTAAACAAGCCTAAACCCTAAAACCATTAACACTATACCCTAAACAACCCTAAACCCTTAACCCTAAACATTATACCCTAAACCCTAAAACACTATACAACCTTAAACCCTAAACCTTAAAATATCCTAAATCATAAATCCTGAACAAGCCTAAACACTAAATCATAAACAACCCTAAAAAACCCTAAATAACTCTAAACGCTAAAACCTAAACAAGTTAACATTAAACAATCTTAAACGCTAAACCCTATACCCTAAACCTAAACCACCCTAAAACTTAAACAATCCTAAACCCTAAACCTTAAACCATAAACCCTAAATTTTAAACCATAAATCTAAGAATAACCATAACCCTAACCCTAACCCTAAACCTAAACCTAACCCTAACCCCAACCCTAACCTTAACCCCATAACCCTAACCCTAACTTTAAGCCTAACATAACCCCATAACCTTAACTCTAACCCTAACTCTAACCCTAATGCTAACCCTAACCCTAACCCTAACCCTAACCTTAACCGCTTAACCTTAATCCCTAAATCCTAAACCCTGAACAACCATAAATCCTAAACCCTGAACAACCCTAAATCATAAACCCTGAATAACCCTAAACACTAACCTCTAAACAACCCTAAACAACCTTAATCACTAAACCATAAACAACCCTAAACACTAAACCCTAAACAACCCTATACCCTAAACCTTAAACACTAAAGCCTAAATAACCCTAAACCCTAAACCATTAACACTATACCCTAAACAACACTAAACACTAAACCCAAAACAACCCTAAAACCTAAACCTTAAACACTAAACCTTAAACAACCCTAAACCCTAAACACTAAACCCTAAACAACCCTAAACTTTTAACCCTAAACACTATACCCTAAACAACCCTAAACCTTGAACAATCCTAAACTCTAAACCCTAAACCCTTAACCTAAACCACCCTAAATCTTAAACAATCCTAAACCCTAAACCATAAACCTTAAACACTAAACCCTGAACCCTAAACCTAACAATAACCATAACCCTAACCCTAACCCCAAACCCTTACCCTAACCCTAACCCTAACCCTAACCCTAATCCTAACCCTAACCCTAAACCTAACCCTAACCCTAATCCTAACTCTAACCCTAACCCTAAACCTAATCCTAACCCTAACCTTAACCCTAATCCTAACCCTAACCCTAACCCTAACCGTAACCAAAACACTAAACTCTAAACCCTAAACCTAATCCACCCTAAACCTTAAACAATCCTAAACCATAAACCTTAGACCCTAAATCCTAAATCTAGCAATAAACCTAAACCTAACCCTAAATCTAACCCTAACCCTAACCCTAACCCTAAACCCTCCCTGACCTTAACCCTAACCCTAACCCTAACCCTAAACCTAACCATGACCCTAATCCTAACACTAACCCTATTTCTAATTGTAACCCTAACACTAATCCTAAACTTAAACCTAACACCCTAATAATAACCCTAAACCTAACACTAACCCTAACCCCTAATCCTAACCCTAACCCTAACCCTAACCCTAACCCTAACCCTAACACTAACCCCTAACCCTTACCCTAACTCTAACCCTAACCCTAACCCTATTCATTACTCTAACCCTAACCCTAACCCTAACCCTAACCCTAACCCTAACACTAACCGTAACCATAACACTAAACTCTAAACACTAAAACTAATCCACCCTAAACCTTAAACAATCCTAAACCATAAACCTTAAACCCTAAACCCTAAATCTAACAATAAACCTAAACCTGACCCTAAATCTAAACCTAACCCTAACCCTAAACCTAACCCTGACCCTAACCCTAACCCTAATCCTAACACTAACCATAACCCTAACCCTAACCCTAACCCTAACCTTAACCCTAACCCTAACCCTAACCCTAACCCTAACCCTAACCCTAACCCTAACCCTAACCCTAAACCTAATCCTAACCCTTACCATAACCCGAACTTTAACCCTAACCCTAATCCTAACACTAAACCCTAAACCCTAAACCTAACCCTAACCCTAAAACTAAACTTTAAATCCTAAACCTAATCTACCCTAAACCTTAAACAATCCTAAACTCTAAACCCTGAACCCTAAACCTAACCCTAACCCTAACCCTAACACTAACCATAACCCTAACACTAAATTGTAAACCCTAAATTTAAGTTACGATAAACCTTAAACAATCCTAAACCCTAAACCTTAAACCCTAAACACTAAACCCAAAACCCTAAACCTAACAATAACCATAACCCTAACCCTAACCCCTAACCCTTACCCTAACCCTAACCCTAACCCTAATCCTAACCCTAACCCTAACCCTAAACCTAAACCTAATCCTAACCCTAACCTTAACACTAATCCTAACCCTAACCCTAACCCTAACCCTAACCGTAACCATAACACTAAACTCTAAACCCTAAACCTAATCCACCCTAAACCTTAAACAATCCTAAACCATAAACCTTAGACCCTAAATCCTAAATCTAACAATAAACCTAAACCTAACCCTAAATCTAACCCTAACCCTAACCCTAACCCTAAACCCTCCCTGACCCTAACCCTAACCCTAACCCTAACCTTAATCCTAAACCTAACCCTGACCCTAATCCTAACACTAACCCTATTTCTAATTCTAACCCTAACACTAATCCTAAACTTAAACCTAACCCCCTAATTATAACCCTAACCCTAACACTAACCCTAACCCCTAATCCTAACCCTAACCCTAACCCTAACCTAACCCTAAACCTAACCCTAACCCTAACCCTAACCCTAACCCTAACCTAACCCTAACCCTAACCCTAACACAAACCCTAACACTAACCCCCTAACTTTTACCCTTACCCTAACCCTAACCCTAAACCTAACCCTTACCATAACCCTAACACTAACCCTAACCCCATCCCTAACCCTACCCCCTAACCGTAACCATAACACTAAACTCTAAACCCTAAACCTAATCCACCCTAAACCTTAAACAATCCTAAACCATAAACCTTAAACCCTAAACCCTAAATCTAACAATAAAACTAAACCTAACCCTAAATCTAACCCTAACCCTATCCCTAAACCTAAACCTAACCCTGACCCTAACCCTAACCCTAATCCTAACACTAACCATAACCATAACCCTAACACTAACCCTAACCTTAACCCTAACCCTAACCCTAACTCTAACCCTAACCCTAACCCTAACCGTAACCATAATACTAAACTCTAAAACCTAAACCTAATCCACCCTTAAACTTAAACAATCCTAAACCATAAACCTTAAACCCTAAACCCTAAATCTAACAATAAACCTAAACCTAACCCTAAATCTAACCCTAACCCTAACCCTAACCTTAAACATAAACCTGACCCTAACCCTAATCCTAATCCTAACACTAATCATAACCCAAACACTAACCCTAACCCTAACCCGAAAACTAACCCTAAACCTCACACTATCCCTAAACCTAACACTAAACCCTAATCTTTAAATCTAACCCTAACCCTAAACCTACCCTTAACCCTAACCCTAACCATATTTCTAAACCTAACCCTGACCCTAATCCTAACACTAACCCTATTTCTAATTCTAACCCTAACACTAATCCTAAACTAAAACCTAACCCCCTAATAATAACCCTAACCCTAACACTAAACCTAACCCTAACCCTAACCCTAACCCTAACCCTAACACTAACCCCTAACCCCTAACACTAACCCTAACCCAAACCCCTAACCCTAACCCTAACCCTAACCATAACCTTAACCCAAACCCTAACCCTAACCCTAACCCTATCCCTAAACCTAACCCTTATTCTAACACTAACACTAACCTTAACCCTAACCCTAACCTTAACCCTCACCCTAACCCTCACCTTAACCCTAAACCTAACCCTAACACTAACCCTAACACCCTAAATCCTAAACCCTAAACCCCGAAAAACCCTAAACACTAATTCCAAAAGCACCCTAAACCCTAAACTATAAACACTAAACGCTAAAAAACCCTAAACCCTAAACCCTAAACACTAAACCCTAAACAAGCCTAAACCCTAAAACCATTAACACTATACCCTAAGCAACCCTAAACCCTTAACCCTAAACATTATACCCTAAACCCTAAAACACTATAGAACCTTAATCTCTAAACCTTAAAATATCCTAAATCATAAATCCTGAACAACCATAAACACTAAATTATAAACAACCCTAAAAAACCCTAAACAACTCTAAACGCTAAAACCTAAATAACCCTAACCATTAAACAATCTTAAACGCTAAATTCTGTACCCTAAACCTAAACCACCCTAAACTTAAACAATCCTAAACCCTAAACCTTAAACCATAAACCGTAAATTTTAAACCATAAATCTAAGAATAACCATAATCCTAACCCTAACCCTAAACCTAAACCTAACCCTAACCCCAACCCTAACCTTAACCCCATAACCCTAACCCTAACTTTAAGCCTAACATAACCCCATAACCCTAACTTTAACCCTAACTCTAACCCTAATGCTAACCCTAACCATAACCCTAACCTTAACCCCTTAACCTTAATCCCTAAATCCTAAACCCTGAACAACCATAAATCCTAAACCCTGAACAACCCTAAATCATAAACCCTGAATAACCCTAAACACTAACCTCTAAACAACCCTAAACAACCCTAATCACTAAACCATAAACAACCCTAAACGCTAAAACCTAAAAAACCCTATACCTTAAACCTTAAAGACTAAACCCTAAATAACCCTAAACCCTAAACCATTAACACTATACCCTAAACAACACTAAACACTAAACCCAAAACAACCCTAAAACCTAAACCTTAAACACTAAACCTTAAACAACCCTAAACCCTAAACACTAAACCCTAAACAACACTAAACTTTTAACCCTAAACACTATACCATAAACAACCCTAAACCTTAAACAATCCTAAACTCTAAACCCTAAACCCTTAACCTAAACCACCCTAAATCTTAAACAATCCTAAACCCTAAACCTTAAACCCTAAACACTAAACCCTAAACCCTAAACCTAACAATAACCATAACCCTAACCCTAACCCCTAACCCTTACCCTAACCCTAACCCTAACCCTAACCCTAAACCTAACCCTAACCTTAACCCTAATCCTAAGCCTAACACTAACCCTAACCGTAACCCTAACCCTAAACCTAATCCTAACCCTAACCCTAACCCTAACCCTAACCCTAACCCTAACCCTAAACCTAATCCTAACCCTAAACTTAACCCTAATCCTAACCCTAACCCTAACCCTAACCCTAACCATAACACTAAACTCTAAACCCTAAAACTAATCCACCCTAAACCTTAAACAATCCTAAAACATAAACCTTAGACCCTAAATCCTAAATCTAACAATAAACCTAAACCTAACCCTAAATAAAACCCTAACCCTAACCCTAACCCTAAACCCTCCCTGACCCTAACCCTAACCCTAACCCTAAACCTAAACCTGACCCTAATCCTAACACTAACCCTATTTCTAATTCTAACCCTAACACTAATCCTAAACTTAAACCTAACCCCCTAATAATAACCCTAACCATTACACTAACCCTAACCCCTAACCCTAACTCTAACCCTAACCCTAACCCTAACCCTAACCCTAACCCTAAACCTAATCCTAACCCTAACCTTAACCCTAATCCTAACCCTAACCCTTACCCTAACCCTAACCCTAACCCTAACCCTAACCCCTTAACCTTAATCCCTAAATCCTAAACCCTGAACAACCATAAATCCTAAACCCTGAACAACCCTAAATCATAAACCCTGAATAACCCTAAACACTAACCTCTAAACAACCCTAAACAACCCTAATCACTAAACCATAAACAACCCTAAACACTAAACCCTAAACAACCCTATACCCTAAACCTTAAACACTAAACCCTAAATAACCCTAAACCCTAAACCATTAACACTATACCCTAAACAACACTAAACACTAAACCCAAAACAACCCTAAAACCTAAACCTTAATCACTAAACCTTAAACAACCCTAAACCCTTAACACTAAACCCTAAAAAACCCTAAACTTTTAACCCTAAACACTATACCCTAAACAACCCTAAACCTTAAACAATCCTAAACTCTAAACCCTAAACCCTTAACCTGAACCACCCTAAATCTTAAACAATCATAAACCCTAAACCTTAAACCCTAAACACTAAACCCTAAACCTTAAACCTAACAATAACCATAACCCTAACCCTAACCCCTAACCCTTACCCTAACCCTAACCCTAACCCTAATCCTAACCCTAACCCTAACCCTAACCCTAACCCTAACCCTACCCCTAACCCTAACCCTAAACCTAATCCTAACCCCAACCTTAACCCTAATCCTAACCCTAACCCTAACCCTAACCCTAACCGTAACCATAACACTAAACTCTAAACCCTAAACCTAATCCACCCTAAACCTTAAACAATCCTAAACCATAAACCTTAGACCCTAAATCCTAAATCTAACAATAAACCTAAACCTAACCCTAAATCTAACCCTAACCCTAACCCTAACCCTAAACCCTCCCTGACCCTAACCCTAACCCTAACCCTAAGCCTAAACCTAACCCTGACCCTAATCCTAACACTAACCCTATTTCTAATTCTAACCCTAACACTAATCCTAAACTTAAACCTAACCCCCTAATAATAACCCTAACCCTAACACTAACCCTAACCCCTAACCCTAACCCTAACCTTAACCCTAACCTAACCCTAACCCTAACCCTAACCCTAACCCAAACCCTAACACTAACCCCCTAACTTTTACCCTAACCCTAACCCTAACCCTAACCCTAACCATTACCATAAACCTAACCCTAACCCTAACCCCATCCCTAACCCTAACCCTAACCGTAACCATAATACTAAACTCTAAACCCTAAACCTAATTTACCCTAAACCTTAAACAATCCTAAACCTTAAACCTTAAACCCTAAACCCTAAATCTAACAATAAACCTAATCCTAACCCTAAATCTATCCCTAACCCTAACCCTAACCCTAAACCTAAACCTGACCCTAACCCTAACCCTAATAATAACACTAATCATAACCCAAACACTAACCCTAACCCTAACCCTAAACCTAACCCTAAACCTCAAACTATCCCTAATCCTAACACTAAACCCTAAACTTTAAACCTAATCCTAACACTAACCCTACCCTTAACCCTAACCCTAACCATATCGCTAAACCTAACCCTGACCCTAATCCTAAAACTAACCCTATTTCTAATTCTAACCTTAACACTAATCCTAAACTAAAACGTAACCCCCTAATAATAACCCTAACACTAAAACTAACCCTAACCCTACCCCTAACCCTAACCCTAACACTAACCCCTAACCCCTAACACTAACCCTAACCCTAACCCCTAACCCTAACCCTAACCCTAATCCTAACCTTAACTCTAACCCTAACCCTAATCCTAACCCTATCCCTAACCCTAACCCTTACCCTAACACTGACACTAACCTTAACCCTAACCCTAACCTTAACCCTCACCCTAACCCTCACCTTAACCATAAACCTAACCCTAACACTTACCCTATCACCCTAAATCCTAATCCCTAAACACCGAAAAACCCTAAACTCTAATTCAAAAAGCACCCTAAACCCTTAACCCTAAACATTATACCCTAAAGCCTAAAACACTATACAACCTTAAACCCTAAACCTTAAAATATCCTAAATCATAAATCCTGAACAACCCTAAACACTAAATCATAAACAACCCTAA
>NW_027667621.1:35000-52500 GCF_963924665.1 Micromys minutus
TAATCAACCCTAAACCTTAAACAATCCTAAACCATAAACCTTAGACCCTAAATCCTAAATCTAACAATAAACCTAAACCTAACCCTAAATCTAACCCTAACCCTAACCCTAACCCTAAACCCTCCCTGACCCTAACCCTAACCCTAACCCTAACCCTAACCCTAAACCTAACCCTGACCCTAATCCTAACACTAACCCTATTTCTAATTCTAACCCTAACACTAATCCTAAACTTAAACCTAACCCCTTAATAATAACCCTAACCCTAACACTAACCCTAACCCCTAACCCTAACCCTAACCCTAACCTAACCCTAACCCTAACCCTAACCCTAACCCTAACACTAACCCCCTAACTTTTACCCTATCCCTAACCCTAACATTAACCCTAAACTTAACCGTAACCCTAACCCTAACCCTAACCCTAACTCTAACTCTAACCCTAACCCTAACCGTAACCATAATACTAAACTCTAAACCCTAAACCTAATCTACCCTAAACCTTAAACAATCCTAAACCTTAAACCTTAAACCCTAAACCCTAAATCTAACAATAAACCTAAACCTAACCCTAAATCTAACCCTAACCCTAACCCTAACCCTAAACCTAAACCTGACCCTAACCCTAACCCTAATAATAACACTAATCATAACCCAAACACTAACCCTAACCCTAACCCTAAACCTAACCCTAAACCTCACACTATCCCTAATCCTAACACTAAACCCTAAACTTTAAATCTAACCCTAACCCTAAATCTACCCTTAACCCTAACCCTAACAATATCCCTAAACCTAACCATGACCCTAATACTAACACTAACCCTATTTCTAATTTTAACCCTAACACTAATCCTAAACTATAACCTAACCCCCTAATAATAACCCTAACACTAAACCTAACCCTAACCCTAACCCTAACCCTAACCCTAACACTAACCCCTAACCCCTAACACTAACCCTAACCCCTAACCCTAACCCTAACACTAACCTTAACCCTAACCCTCACCCTAACACTAACCATTAACACTAACCCTAACCCTAACCCTAACCTTAACCCTAACCCTAAACCTAACCCGAACCCTATCCCTAACCCTAACCCTTACCCTAACACTAACACTAACCTTAACTCTAACCCTAACCTTAACCCTCACCCAAACCCTCACCTTAACCCTAAACCTAACCCTAACACTAACCCTAACACCCTAAATCCTAAACCCTAAACCCAGAAAAACCCTAAACACTAATTCCAAAAGCACCCTAAACCCTAAACTATAAACACTAAACGCTAAAAAACCCTAAACCCTAAACCCTAAACACTAAACCCTAAACAAGCCTAAACCCTAAAACCATTAACACTATACCCTAAACAACCCTAAACCCTTAACCCTAAACATTATACCCTAAACCCTAAAACACTATACAACCTTAAACCCTAAACCTTAAAATATCCTAAATCATAAATCCTGAACAACCCTAAACACTAAATCATATACAACCCTAAAAAACCTTTAACAACTCTAAACGCTAAAACCTAAACAACCCTAAACATTAAACAATCTTAAACGCTAAACCCTATACCCTAAACCTAAACCACCCTAAAACTTAAACAATCCTAAACCCTAAACCTTAAACCATAAACCCTAAATTTTAAACCATAAATCTAAGAATAACCATAACCCTAACCCTAACCCTAAACCTAAACCTAACCCTAACCCCAACCCTAACCTTAACCCCATAACCCTAACCCTAACCTTAAGACTAACATAACCCCATAACCCTAACTCTAACCCTAACTCTAACCCTAATGCTAACCCTAACCCTAACCCTAACCTCTTAACCTTAATCCCTAAATCCTAAACCCTGAACAACCATAAATCCTAAACCCTGAACAACCCTAAATCATAAACCCTGAATAACCCTAAACACTAACCTCAAAACAACCCTAAACAACCCTAATCATTAAACCATAAACAACCCTAAACACTAAACCCTAAACAACCCTATACCGTAAACCTTAAACACTAAACCCTAAATAACCCTAAACCCTAAACCATTAACACTATACCCTAAACAACACTAAACACTAAACCCAAAACAACCCTAAAACCTAAACCTTAAACACTAAACCTTAAACAACCCTAAACCCTAAACACTAAACCCTAAACAACCCTAAACTTTTAACCCTAAACACTATACCCTAAACAACCCTAAACCTTAAACAATCCTAAACTCTAAACCCTAAACCCTTAACCTAAACCACCCTAAATCTTAAACAATCCTAAACCCTAAACCTTAAACCCTAAACACTAAACACTAAACCCTAAACCTAACAATAACCATAACCCTAAACCTAACCCCTAACCCTTACCCTAACTCTAACCCTAACCCTAATCCTAACCCTAACCCTAACCCTAACCCTAACCCTAACCCTAACCCTAACTCTAACCCTAACCCTAAACCTAATTATAACCCTATCCTTAACCCTAATCCTAACCCTAACCCTAACCCTAACCGTAACCGTAACAGTAAACTCTAAACCCTAAACCTAATCCACCCTAAACCTTAAACAATCCTAAACCATAAACCTTAGACCCTAAATCCTAAATCTAACAATAAACCTAAACCTAACCCTAAATCTAACCCTAACCCTAACCCTAACCCTAAACCCTCCCTGACCCTAACCCTAACCCTAACCCTAACCCTAACCCTAAACCTAACCCTGACCCTAATCCTAACACTAACCCTATTTCTAATTCTAACCCTAACACTAATCCTAAACTTAAACCTAACCCCCTAATAATAACCCTAACCCTAACACTAACCCTAACCCCTAACCCTCACCCTAACCCTAACCCTAACCCTAACCTAACCCTAACCCTAATCCTAACCCTAACCCTAACACTAACCCCTAACCCTTACACTAACCCTAACCCTAACCCTTACCCTAACCATTACCCTAACCCTAACCCTAACCCTAACCCTAACCCTAACCCTAACCCTAACACTAACTGTAACCATAACACTAAACTCTAAACCCTAAACCTAATCCACCCTAAACCTTAAACAATCCTAAACCATAAACCTTATACCAAAAACCCTAAATCTAACAATAAACCTAAACCTGACCCTAAATCTAACCCTAACCCTAACCCTAACCCTAAACCTAACCCTTACCCTAACCCTAACCCTAGTCCTAACATTAACCATAACCTTAACCCTAACCCTAACCTTAACCCTAACCCTAACCCTAACCCTAACCCTAACCCTAACCCTAACCCCTTAACCTTAATCCCTAAATCCTAAACCCTGAACAACCATAAATCCTAAACCCTGAACAACCCTAAATCATAAACCCTGAATAACCCTAAACACTAACCTCTAAACAACCCTAAACAACCCTAATCACTAAACCATAAACAACCCTAAACACTAAACCCTAAACCACCCTATACCCTAAACCTTAAACACTAAACCCTAAATAACCCTAAACCCTAAACCATTAACACATTACCCTAAAAAACACTAAACACTAAACCCAAAACAACCCTAAAACCTAAACCTTAAACACTAAAACTTAAACAACCCCAAACCCTAAACACTAAAGCCTAAACAACCCTAAACTTTTAACCCTAAACACTATACCCTAAACAACCCTAAACCTTAAACAATCCTAAAGTCTAAACCCTAAACCCTTAACCTAAACCACCCTAAATCTTAAACAATCCTAAACCCTAAACCTTAAACCCTAAACACTAAACCCTAAACCTAACAATAACCATAACCCTAACCCTAACCCCTAACCCTTACCCTAACCCTAACCCTAACCCTAATCCTAAACCTAACCCTAACCCTAACCCTAACCCTAAACCTAATCCTAACCCTAACCCTAACCCTAACTTTAACCCTAACCCTAATCCTAACACTAAACCCAAAACCCTAAACCTAACCCTAACCCTAAAACTAAACTTTAAATCCAAAACCTAATCTACCCTAAACCTTAAACAATCCTAAACCCTAAACCCTGAACCCTAAACCTAATCCTAACTCTAACCCTAACACTAACCATAACCCTAACATTAAATTGTAAACCCTAAATTTAAGTTATGATAAACCTTAAACAATCCTAAACCCTAAACCTTAAACCCTAAACCCTAAACCCTAAACCCTAAACCTAACAATAACCATAACCCTAACCCTAACCCCTAACCCTTACCCTAACCCTAACCCTAACCCTAATCCTAACCCTAACCCTAACCCTAACCCTAACCCTAAACCTAATCCTAACCCTAACCTTAACCCTATTCCTAACCTTAACCCTAACCCTATCCTTAACCTTAACCATAACACTAAACTCTAAACCCTAAACCTAATCCACCCTAAACCTTAAACAATCCTAAACCATAAACCTTAGACCCTAAATCCTAAATCTAACAATAAACCTAAACCTAACCCTAAATCTAACCCTAACCCTAACCCTAAACTTCCCTGACCCTAACCCTAACCCTAACCCTATCCCTAACCCTAAACCTAACCCTGACCCTAATCCTAACACTAACCCTATTTCTAATTCTAACCCTAACACTAATCCTAAACTTAAACCTAATCCCGTAATAATAACCCTAACCCTAACACTAACCCTAACCCCTAACCCTAACCCTAACCCTAACCCTAACCTAACCCTAACCCTAACCCTAACCCTAACCCTAACCCTAACCCTAACCCTAACCTAACCCTAACCCTAACCCTAACCCTAACACAAACCCTAACACTAACCCCCTAACTTTTACCCTAACCCTAACCCTAACCCTAAACCTAACCCTTACCATAACCCTAACCCTAACCCTAACCCCATCCCTAACCCTACCCCTAACCGTAACCATAACACTAAACTCTAAACCCTAAACCTAATCCACCCCAAACCTTAAACAATCCTAAACCATAAACCTTAAACCCTAAACCCTAAATCTAACAATAAACCTAAACCTAACCCTAAATCTAACCCTAACCCTATCCCTAACCCTAAACCTAACCCTGACCCTAACCCTAATCCTAACACTAACCATAACTCTGACCCTAACACTAACCTTAACCTTAACCCTAACCCTAACCCTAACCCTAACCCTAACTCTAACCCTAACCCTAACCCTAACCGTAACCATAATACTAAACTCTAAACCCTAAACCAAATCCACCCTTAAAATTAAACAATCAAAAACCGTAAACCTTAAACCCTAAACCCTAAACCTAACAATAAACCTAAACCTAACCCTAAATCTAACCCTAACCCTAAACATAAACCTGACCCAAACCCTAATCCTAATCCTAACACTAATCATAACCCAAACACTAACCCTAACCCTAAAACTAACCCTAAACCTCACACTATCCCTAATCCTAACACTAAACCCTAAACTTTATATCTAACCCTAACCCTAACCCTACCCTTAACCTTAACCCTAACCATATTCTAAACCTAACCCTGACCCTAATCCTAACACTAACCCTATTTCTAATTCTAACCCTAACACTAATCCTAAACTAAAACCTAACCCCCTAATAATAACCCTAACACTAAACCTAACCCTAACCCTAACCCTAACCCTAACACTACCACTAACCCCTAACTCCTAACATTAACCCTAACCCAAACCCCTAACCCTAACCCTAACCATAACCTTAACCCTAACCCTAAACCTAACCCTAACCCTAACCCTATCCCTAACCCTAACCCTTATGCTAACACTAACACTAACCTTAACCCTAACCCTAACCTTAACCCTCACCCTAACCCTCACCTTAACCCTAAACCTAACCCTAACACTAACCCTAACACCCTAAATCCTAAACCCTAAACCCCGAAAAACCCTAAACACTAATTCCAAAAGCACCCTAAACCCTTAACCCTAAACATTATACCCTAAACCCTAAAACACTATACAACATTAAACCCTAAACCTTAAAATATCCTAAATCATAAATCCTGAACAAGCCTAAACACTAAATCATAAACAACCCTAAAAAACCCTAAAGAACTCTAAACGCTAAAACCTAAACAACCCTAAACATTAAACAATCTTAAACCCTAAACCCTATACCCTAAACCTAAACCACCCTAAAACTTAAACAATCCTAAACCCTAAACCTTAAACCATAAACCCTAAATTTTAAACCATAAGTCTAAGAATAACCATAACCCTAACCCTAACCCTAAACCTAACCCTAACCCCAACCCTAAACTTAACCCCATAACCCTAACCCTAACCTTAAGCCTAACATAACCCCATAACCTTAACTCTAACCCTAACTCTAACCCTAATGCTAACCCTAACCCTAACCCTAACCTTAACCCCTTAACCTTAATCCCTAAATCCTAAACGCTGAACAACCATAAATCCTAAACCCTGAACAACCCTAAATCATAAACCCTGAATAACCCTAAACACTAACCTCTAAACAACCCTAAACAACCCTAATCACTAAACCATAAACAACCCTAAACACTAAACCCTAAACAACCCTATACCCTAAACCTTAAACACTAAACCCTAAATAACCCTAAACCCTAAACCATTAACACTATACCCTAAACAACACTAAACACTAAACCCAAAACAACCCTAAAACCTAAACCTTAAACACTAAACCTTAAACAACCCTAAACCCTAAACACTAAACCCTAAACAACCCTAAACTTTTAACCCTAAACACTATACCCTAAACAACCCTAAAACTTAAACAATCCTAAACTCTAAACCCTAAACCCTTAACCTAAACCACCCTAAATCTTAAACATTCCTAAACCCTAAACCTTAAACCCTAAACACTAAACCCTAAACCTAACAATAACCATAACCCTAACCCTAACCCCTAACCCTTACCCTAACCCTAAACCTAACCCTAACCCTAACCCTAACCCTAACCCTAACCCTAACCCTAAACCTAACCCTGACCCTAATCCTAACACTAACCCTATTTCTAATTCTAACCTTAACACTAATCCTAAACTTAAACCTAACCCCCTAATAATAACCATAACCCTTTCACTAACCCTAACCCCTAACCCTAACCCTAACCCTAAACCTCACCTAACCCTAACCCTAACCCTAACCCTAACCTAAACCTAACCCTAACCCTAACACAAACCCTAACACTAACCCCCTAACTTTTACCCTAACCCTAACCCTAACCCTAAACCTAACCCTTACCATAACCCTAACCCTAACCCCATCCCTTACCCTAACCCTAACCGTAACCATAGCACTAAACTCTAAACCCTAAACCTAATCCACCCTAAACCTTAAACAATCCTAAACCATAAACCTTAAACCCTAAACCCTAAATCTAAAAATAAACCTAAACCTAACCCTAAATCTAACCCTAACCCTATCCCTAACCCTAAACCTAACCCTGACCCTAACCCTAATCCTAACACTAACCATAACCCTAACTCTAACACTAACCGTAACCTTAACCCTAACCCTAACCCTAACCCTAACTCTAACCCTAACCCTAACCGTAACCATAATACTAAACTCTAAACCCTAAACCTAATCCACCCTTAAACTTAAACAATCCTAAACCATAAACCTTAAACCCTAAATCCTAAATCTAACAATAAACCTAACCCTAACCCTAACCCTAAACCTAACCCTAACCGTAACCCTAACCCTAAACCTAACCCTAACCCTAAGCCTAACCATAAACCTAACCCTAACCCTAAACCTAACCTTAACCCTAACCCTAAACCTAACAATAAACATAATCATAACCCTTACCCTAAGCCTAACCCTAACCCTAACCGTAACCCTAACCCTAACCCTAACCGTAACACTAACCCTAACCCTAATCCTAACCCTAACCCTAACATTAACCTTAACCATAACACTAAACTCTAAACCCTAAACCTAATCCACCCTAAACCATAAAAAATCCTAAACCATAAACCTTAAACCCTAAACCCTAAATCTAACAATAAACCTAAACCTAAACTTAAATCTATCCCTAACCCTAACCCTAACCCTAAACCTAACCCTGACCTTAACCCTAACCCTAAATCTAACACTAACCATAACCCTAACCCTAATTCTAACCCTAACATTAACCCTAACCATAACCCTAACCCTAAACCTAACCCTAACCCAAACCCTAACCCTAAACCTAACCCTAACCGTAACCATAACACTAAACTCTAAACCATAAACCTAATCCACCCTAAACCTAAAGCAATCCTAAACCACAAACCTTAAACCCTAAACCCTAAATCTAACAATAAACCTAAACCTAACCCTAAATCTAACCCTAACCCTAACCCTAAACCTAATCCTAACACTAACCATAACCCAAACACTAACCCTAAACCTAACCCTAAACCTAACCCTAACCATAAACCTCACACTAACCCTAATCCTAACACTAAATCTTAAACTTTAAATCTAACCCTAACCCTAACCCTACCCCTAACCCTAACACTAACCCTATCCCTAAACCTAACCCTGACCCTAATCCCAACACTAACCCTATTTCTAATTCTAACCCTAACACTAATCCTAAATTTAAACCTAAATTCCCTAACAATAACACTAACCCTAAACCTAAACCTAACCCTAACCCTAACCGTAACCCTAACCTAAACCCTAACCCCCCCAACCCTAACCTTAACCCTAACCCTAACGGTAACTCTAAGCCTAACCCTAACCGTAACTCTAACCCTAACCCTAACACTAACCCTAACCTTAACCTAACCCTAACCCTAACCCTGACCCTAACCGTAACCATAACACTAAACTCTAAACCCTAAACCTAATCCACCCTAAACCTTAAACAATCCTAAACCATAAACCTTAAACCCTAAACCCTAAATCTAACAATAAACCCAAACCTAACCCTAAATCTAACACTAACCTTAACCGTAAACCTAAACCTACCCCTGACCCTAATCCAAAGCCTAATCCTAACAATAACCATAACCCAAACAAAGACTAACCCTAACCCTAAACCTAACCCTAAACCTCACACTAACCCTATCCCTAACCCTAACCCTAACACTATCCCTACCCCTAACCCTTACCCTAACACTAACCTTAACCCTAACCCTAACCTTAACCCTCACCCTAACCTTCACCCTAACCCTAAACCTAACCCTAAAACCCTAAATCCTAAACCCTAAACCCAGAAAATCCCTAAACACGAATTCCAAAAGCACCCTAAACCCTAAACTCTAAACACTAAACGCTAAAAAACCCTAAACCCTAAACCCTAAACACTAAACCCTAAACAAGCCTAAACCCTAAAACCATTAACACTATACCCTAAACAACCCTAAACTCTTGACCCTAAACATTATAGCCTAAACCCTAAAACACTATACAACCTTAAACCCTAAACCTTAAAATATCCTAAATCATATATCCTGAACAACCCGAAACACTAAATCATAAACAACCCTAAAAAAACCTAAACAACTCTAAACGCTAAAACATAAACAACCCTAAACATTAAACAATCTTAAACGCTAAACCCTATACCCTAAACCTAAACCACCCTAAAACATAAACAATCCTAAACCCTAAACCGTAAACTATAAACCCTAAATTTTAAACCATAAATCTAAGAATAACCATAACCCTAACCCTAACCCTAAACCTAAACTTAACCCTAACCCCAACCCTAACCTTAACCCCATAACCCTAACCCTAACCTTAAGCCTAACATAACCACATAACCCTAACCCTAACCCTCACCCTAACCCTAACCCCTAACCCTAACCCTAACCCTAACACTAACCTTACCCTAACCCTAACCCTAACCCTAACCTTAACCCTAACCTTAACCCTAACCTTAACCCTAACCCCTAACCCTTACCCTAACCCTAACCCTAAAACTAACCCTAACCCTAACCCTATCCGTAACCCTAACCCTAAACCTAACCCTAAACCTAACCCTAACCTTAACCCTAATCCTAACCCTAACCGTAACCATAACACTAAACTCTAAACCCTAAACCTAATCCACCCAAAACCTTAAACAATCCTAATCCATAAACCGTAGACCCTAAACCCTAAATCTAACAATAAACCTAAACCTATCCCTAAATCTAACCCTAACCCTAAACCCTTTCTGACCCTAACCCTAACCCTAACCCTAAACCTAACCCTGACCCTAATCCTAACACTAACCCTATTTCTAATTCTAACCCTAACACTAATCCTAAACTTAAACCTAACCCCCTAATAATAACCTTAACCATTACACTAACCCTAACCCCTAACCCTAACTCTAACACTAATCTAACTCTAACCCTAACCCTAACCCTAACCTTAACCATAACACTAAACTCTAAACCCTAAACCTAATCCACCCTAAACCTTAAACAATCCTAAACCATAAACCTTAAACCCTAAACCCTAAATCTAACAATAAACCTAAACCTAACCCTAAATCTAACCCTAACCCTATCCCTAACCCTAAACCTAACCCTGACCCTAACCCTAATTCTAACACTAACCATAACCCTAACCCTAACACTAACCCTAACCTTAACCCTAACCCTAACTCTAACCCTAACCGTAACCATAATACTAAACTCTAAACCCTAAACCTAATCCACCCTAAACCTTAAACAATCCTAAACCATAAACCTTAAACCCTAAACCCTAAAACTAACAATAAACCTAAACCTAACCCTAAATCTAACCCTAAACCTAACCCTAACACTAAACCTAAACCTGACCCTAACCCTATCCCTAATCCTAACACTAATCTTAACCCAAACACTAACCCTAACCATAACCCTAAACATAACCCTAAACCTCACACTATCCCTGATCCTAACACTAAACCCTAAACTTTAAATCTAACCCTAACCCTATCCCTAAACCTAACCCTGACCCTAACCCCAACCCTAACCCTAACACTAACCCCTAACCCCTAACACTAACCCTAACCCTTACCCTAACCCTAACCCTAAACCTAACCCTTACACTAACACTAACACTAACCTTAACCCTAACCCTCACCCTAACCCTCACCTTAACCCTAAACCTAACCCTAACACTAACCCTAACACCCTAAATCCTAAACCCTAAACCCCGAAAAACCCTAAACACTAATTTAAAGCACCCTAAACCCTAAACTATAAACACTAAACGCTAAAAAACCCCAAACCCTAAACACTAAACCCTAAACAAGCCTAAACCCTAAAACCATTAACACTATACCCTAAACAACCCTAAACCCTTAACCCTAAACATTATACCCTAAACCCTAAAACACTATACAACCTTAAACCCTAAACCTTAAAATATCCTAAATCATAAATCCTGAACAACCCTAAACACTAAATTATAAACAACCCTAAAAAACCCTAAACAACTCTAAACGCTAAAACCTAAATAACCCTAACCATTAAACAATCTTAAACGCTAAATTCTATACCCTAAACCTAAACCACCCTAAAACTTAAACAATCCTAAACCCTAAACCCTAAATTTTAAACCATAAATCTAAGAATAACCATAACCCTAACCCTAAACCTAAACCTAACCCCAACCCTAACCTTAACCCCATAACCCTAACCCTAACCTTAAGCCTAACATAACCCCATAACCCTAACTCTAACCCTAACTCTAACCCTAATGCTAACCCTAACCCTAACCCCTTAACCTTAATCGCTAAATCCTAAACCCTGAACAACCATAAATCCTAAACCCTGAACAACCCTAAATCATAAACCCTGAATAACCCTAAACACTAACCTCTAAACAACCCTAAACAACCCTAATCACTAAACCATAAACAACCCTAAACACTAAACCCTAAACAACCCTATACCCTAAACCTTAAACACTAAACCCTAAATATCCCTAAACCCTAAACCATTAACACTATACCCTAAACAACACTAAACACTAAACCCAAAACAACCCTAAAACCTAAACCTTAAACACTAAACCTTAAACAACCCTAAACACTAAACCCTAAACAACCCTAAACTTTTAACCCTAAACAACCCTAAACCTTAAACAATCCTTAACGCTAAACCCTAAACCCTTAACCTAAACCACCCTAAATCTTAAACAATCCTAAACCCTAAACCTTAAACCCTAAACACTAAACCCTAAACCTAACAATAACCATAACCCTAACCCTAACCCTAACCCAAACCCTAACCTAAACCCTAACCCCCCCAACCCTAACCTTAACCCTAACCCTAACCGTAACTCTAACCCTAACCCTAACCGTGTCCCGCGCAACCGTCTCGCCTGCAAGAACGACGCGGCACACAAAATAGAATCCTTCTGCGGTAAACTTTATTAATCTGGAAAAACCGGTACTTGCTTCACGTAACGAAAAGGACGGAGAAAACCAAGAGATCCAAGGAGACGAACAGGACGAACAAGCTCCAGGAGACGGCCGAAAACAAACGGGAGAAAGAGAGGAAGAAGAGAGGAAGAGAGAGAGGAAGAGAGGAAGAAAGAGGCAGAAGAGAGGCTATCCAGCCCTTCCCCTATAAAGGGATCAGTCCTTGCCTTGGACGCGGAGCCCCCTGATTGGTTGAAACTCACCAGGCCCCATGACGCCACGGGAGAGGCGGAACTCATGAAGCGGAAGTTACCCAGCCTGTGCGCACATGGCTTGTTTACTGCTAACTCCAGCCAGATATCAGCGCCATCTTGTAATGGCGAATGCGTGGGAATGTGTGGGCGGCGCCCCACATCTCCCCCTATCTTTTATACTTTAAGCAAAGTAGGACACCCATATTAGGAGGGCGGAGATAGAGGTCAAATCCTCATTAAGGTGTATAAAGACCATGTACAGGAGTAACCGCTAGGCCTTTTGTAGCCCGCAGTACACCTGACCTGTCACTCTGCCGTTTTTCTGAGGGAGGGACACTGGGGCAGGAAACCCTCATACAAATGGCTTATCTCCCGGAGAATGCCCCGCGACCAGGGGTTTCTCAGTGCGATGCTAAGCTCGGCATCCCTCATGGGCTGCTCAAACCAGACACTCTAATCCTGTGCAATGAACCGAAGTTCTAGGAGTGCAAGAGCTGTCTGGCCGGCGACCTACTGCTTAAGCAAAGACAAACAGATATCGGCTGATGCTGCATGTTCTAGAGCGACAGGCGCTTGGGCAGTAACCACCTTGTCTCTTTTTTGTTTGGGCCTCGAGCTTACAAACCAGCCAGAGAAGCAACGCAAGTCCGCAGCAAAGGATTGCTCCCAAGAGTCCCACCCCCTCCCAAGTTAGTATTGGGGGTGAAAAGGTTAGGGGAGACTGTAGCATCAAGTTCCACTGGAATTGGTTTCAGGAATGCCGACAGAATCGCCCATCTCGTCTCTTCTCTGGCTCTCTGGTTCCACCGAGTCAGGAGCAGGGCTGTCATCAGGAGTCTCTGCCGTTTTTCGCGTGAGCCTCTCGGGAACCCAGAAAGGATTATTTTCATCCTGAGGAAAAACACAAACAGCTCCCCTGGATCTTATCAACACAAGATCCGGTCCTTTCCATTCATTAGTTATGACATCTTTCCATTTTACCATCTCTTTTGGTTTATCCATGGGTAGGCAATGCCTTTCAGCTGCCGTATGGCCATGGTCATCAAGATTTAAAAAATTTAAGGTGAACAGTGCCATGGATACTGCTGTCCTAGGCACAGGGGGCAAAGCCTGCATAATCCCCCCTTTCTGTTTTATTAGATATGATTTAAGAGTGCGGTGAGCACGTTCCACAATACCTTGTCCTTGTGGATTATACGGCAAACCTGTAAGATGAGTCACAGCCATCTGGCTACAAAATTGTTGAAATTTTTGTGAGGTAAAAGGCGGTCCGTTGTCTGTCTTTAAGAACTTTGGCTTACCCCAGGCACTCCAAGCCTCCAAGCAATGTTGGATGGCATGTGAGGCCTTTTCTCCAGATAAGGGAGTGGCTACAATTATTCCTGAACAGGTATCAATGGATACATGTACATATTGCAGCTTACCAAAGGCGGGGACATGGGTAACGTCCATTTGCCATATTTGAAGAGGCTGGATGCCCTGAGGATTAACCCCCGAGTGGGGCGCAGGCAGAAACTGACTGCAATTTTGGCAATTGACAACAATATCGCGAGCCTGTTTTCTGGAAATGGAAAAGCGGCGCCGCAAAGTTTCGGAAGTTACATGAAAGTTTTTGTGAAAACTTTTAGCAGCCTCTAGCGGCGAAGACATGGCTACAGCAATTATTTTTGTAGCCCTGTCTGCCAAATCATTGCCTTGAGCCATAGGTCCTGGCAATCCAGAATGAGCTCTAATGTGAGTAATATAAAAGGGTGATCTTCTGGCTAGAAGGCAATTTTGAATTTGCGCAAAAATTGAGGCAACTCTGCTAGACGGTTTAATAATGCCAGCCGCCTCAAGCAAATTGACAGCATTAACAACATAAGATGAATCAGACACTATATTTATAGGCTCTGAAAAACTTTGTAAAACCTCAAGAACCACTAAACATTCTACCACCTGTGGGGAGGTTTCTGTATACTGCCTCGAGTAGACCTGACCGTTAACCACAAAAGCCCCCAGCCCAGTTTTGGAACCGTCAGTATAAATAACTAACCCTTCTTTTAGGGGACTACAGGACGTTACTTTGGGAAAAACAACAGGTTGAGTCAAAGCAAACTGTAAAATTGGATGTTTTGGGTAATGATTATCTATTCTTCCCGAAAAGGAAGTGACTAAGATAGCCCAATCATTTGAAGTGGCAGCAAGAGTGGAAACCTGCATGGCATTATAGGGAACAATTAACAGCTGTGGCTCACTGCCAAAATGCGTGATGGCAGATTTTAGCCCCCTCAGCGCTAATTGCGCCACAGCATCTGGATACCAGTCAATTATTTTAGCTGGCGAGGCATTAGGATGTACCCACAATAAGGGTCCTTGCTGCCAAAGCACTGCAGTAGGGAGCCGGTTTGTTTTAAAAACACATAATGAAAAAGGTTTATCATAATCTATGCGAACCAATTGTGCATCCTGTATAGCTTCTTCTACCAACTGTAACGCTCTTTCTGCTTGCGGGGTCAAACTTCTAGGTGAGGAAACATGCGGATCTCCTTCTAAAACATCGAATAAGGGTTTAAGTTCAGCAGAAGGAATCTTAAGAAAAGGTCTAAGCCAATTAATGTCTCCCAGTAATTTTTGAAAATCATTAAGAGTGTGGAGGTGATCCCTTCTTATCTCGAGCTTTTGAGGGACAATCCTATCAGTGAATAAATACCACAGACCCTAGGAATTGACCAGTATCAAAAATCTGGAGCTTTTCTGTGGCAATATATAGGCCCTTACTTTTTAGGGCCTGTAACAATATAGGAAATGCCTCTTTTAAAATCATCAAATTTTTGTGGCATAATGCAAGACGCACCTGTTTCTTTACTCTCTCTGGGAGGAATGAGAAGGCTTTTAAAGGTGCGCGTGTCTCATAAGGAGGGGCTACTGGTAAAGGAGGTGCTGTCGGGACAACTGGGGACAAGCGCGTGGGCCTATACTGCTCGTCAGGATAATATCCTTTTTCCTCATAACTAGCTGCTCCTTCATCTACCCCTGCCTCCTCTTCTGGGTCTAAGCCTTCTCGCTCATAATCATCATTATCTGAAGTCTCGAGGCTACCAATGTTAAGAGCCTCAAAGTCTTCTACAGGGTACAAGCTGACTCCCCTTTTCTTAACATTAGAGGGCATAAGGGAATGATAATCTGAAGGTTAGTGGGTAGCTACTCTCCCGCTATACCGCGTTTCTGGAGGTCCTTTTTCCTTAGGGGGATAATACCTTTTCCTGCGCGCGCCCATTCTCTCACTCTGTTCGGCTTCTGATAGCCTATCCTGCGCTTCACTCAATACCTCTTGCCCCGCAGCGACGGCGGGCCTACAACTCTCATCTCTTAAACAATTTTGTACCATCGTCCAAATGGCCATGGTTCCGGGCCCGAGGTTTCCAGCATTTTGCGCACAGTTTAATTCTCTACCCAATCTGTTCCATGAGGCTGGTGAGAGAGACCCAGAAACTGCAAACCAAGGGGCAGTACGCTCAACCTCTCTTACAAAACGCTGCAAGATGCGGGTGGGCAATTCTAAATCTCTCTGCTTAAGAATTGACTGCAGGGCTGTAATGGTCGAGTGTGACGAGCCCATCACAGCAATGTAATGCCCGCGGCTTATTTGCGTGGCGGCCCAAGGCGAAACTGAAAGGCAAGTCTCAGCGCGTTCTCGCTTTTTTTATCTACAAAGACTTATGGAACGCAGGGGTGCCTCTGCTTATCTACGTCCGACTTAAGCACAAAATTAACACCAGCCCCGTTGGACACAGAGGAAATTAAGAGGAAGAGAATAAAAACTGCACTGACGAAGACCGGAGCCTCTACAGGCCCTTCACACGGCCGTGGAGGATTTAAACCAAATTAAAGAAAGATCCAGGATCAGACATACCTTGCCGAACTAATCTCCCCGCAGTTCTGAATTCTGTGGTGCGGACGATGGAGTGGTCGAATTTCCCGGGTTTGAGGCACCAGATGTCCCGCGCAACCGTCTCACCTGCAAGAACGACGCGGCACACAAAATAGAATCCTTCTGCGGTAAACTTTATTAATCTGGAAAAACCGGTACTTGCTTCACGTAACGAAAAGGACAGAGAAAACCAAGAGATCCAAGGAGACGAACAGGACGAACAAGCTCCAGGAGACGGCCGAAAACCAACGGGAGAAAGAGAGGAAGAAGAGAGGAAGAGAGAGAGGAAGAGAGGAAGAAAGAGGCAGAAGAGAGGCTATCCAGCCCTTCCCCTATAAAGGGATCAGTCCTTGCCTTGGACGCGGAGCCCCCTGATTGGTTGAAACTCACCAGGCCCTATGACGCCACGGGAGAGGCGGAACTCATGAAGCGGAAGTTACCCAGCCTGTGTGCACATGGCTTGTTTACTGCTAACTCGAGCCAGATATCAGCGCCATCTTGTAATGGCGAATGCGTGGGAATGCGTGGGCGGCGCCCCACAGCCGGATATCAGCGCCATCTTGTAATGACGGAAGCGTGGGAATGTGTGGGCGGCGCCCCACACTGAATAACCCTAAACACTAACCTCTAAACAACCCTAAACAACCCTAATCACTAAACCATAAACAACCCTAAACACTAAACCCTAAAAACCCTATACCCTAAACATTAAACACTAAACCCTAAATAACCCTAAACCCTAAACCATTAACACTATACCCTAAACAACACTAAACACTAAACCCAAAACAACCCTAAAACCTAAACCTTAAACACTAAACCTTAAACAACCCTAAACACTAAACCCTAAACAATTCTAAACTTTGAACCCTAAACACTATACCCTAAACAACCCTAAACCTTAAACAATCCTAAACTCTAAACCCTAAACCCTTAACCTAAACCACCCTAAATCTTAAACAATCCTAAACCCTAAACCTTAAACCCTAAACACTAAACCCTAAACCCTAAACCTAACAATAACCATAACC
>NW_027667621.1:67500-77500 GCF_963924665.1 Micromys minutus
CTAATCCTAAACTAAAACCTAACCCCCTAATAATAAACCTAACACTAAACCTAACCCTAACCCTAATCCTAACACTAACCCTAACACTAACCCCTAACTTCTAACACTAACCCTAACCCAAACCCCTAACCCTAACCCTAACCCTAACCCTAACCTTAACCCTAACCCTAACCCTAACCCTAACCCTAACACTATCCCTAACCCTAACCCTTATTCTAACACTAACACTAACCTTAACCCTAACCCTAACCTTAACCCTCACCCAAACCCTCACCTTAACCCTAAACCTAACCCTAACACTAACCCTAACACCCTAAATCCTAAACCCTAAACCCCGAAAAACCCTAAACACTAATTCCAAAAGCACCCTAAACCCTAAACTATAAACACTAAACGCTAAAAAACCCTAAACACTAAACCCTAAATACTAAACCCTAAACAAGCCTAAACCCTAAAACCATTAACACTATACCCTAAACAACCCTAAACCCTTAACCCTAAACATTATACCCTAAACCCTAAAACACTATACAACCTTAAACCCTAAACCTTAAAATATCCTAAATCATAAATCCTGAACAAGCCTAAACACTAAATCATAAACAACCCTAAAAAACCCTAAATAACTCTAAACGCTAAAACCTAAACAAGCTAAACATTAAACAATCTTAAACGCTAAACCCTATACCCTAAACCTAAACCACCCTAAAACTTAAATAATCCTAAACCCTAAACCTTAAACCATAAACCCTAAATTTTAAACCATAAATCTAAGAATATCCATAACCCTAACCCTAACCCTAAACCTAAACCTAACCCTAACCCCAACCCTAACCTTAACCCCATAACCCTAACCCTAACCTTAAGCCTAACATAACCCCATAACCTTAACTCTAACCCTAACTCTAACCCTAATGCTAACCCTAACCCTAACCCTAACCCTAACCTTAACCGCTTAACCTTAATCCCTAAATCCTAAACCCTGAACAACCATAAATCCTAAACCCTGAACAACCCTAAATCATAAACCCTGAATAACCCTAAACACTAACCTCTAAACAACCCTAAACAACCTTAATCACTAAACCATAAACAACCCTAAACACTAAACCCTAAACAACCCTATACCCTAAACTTTAAACACTAAACCCTAAATAACCCTAAACCCTAAACCATTAACACTATACCCTAAACAACACTAAACACTAAACCCAAAAGAACCCTAAAACCTAAACCTTAAACACTAAACCTTAAACAACCCTAAACCCTAAACACTAAACCCTAAACAACCCTAAACTTTTAACCCTAAACACTATACCCTAAACAACCTTAAACCTTGAACAATCCTAAACTCTAAACCCTAAACCCTTAACCTAAACCACCCTAAATCTTAAACAATCCTAAACCCTAAACCATAAACCTTAAACACTAAACCCTAAACCCTAAACCTAACAATAACCATAACCCTAACCCTAACCCCAAACCCTTACCCTAACCCTAACCCTAACCCTAATCCTAACCCTAACCCTAAACCTAACCCTAACCCTAATCCTAACTCTAACCCTAACCCTAAACCTAATCCTAACCCTAACCTTAACCCTAATCCTAACCCTAAACCTAACCCTAACCGTAACCAAAACACTAAACTCTAAACCCTAAACCTAATACACCCTAAACCTTAAACAATCCTAAACCATAAACCTTAGACCCTAAATCCTAAATCTAGCAATAAACCTAAACCCAACCCTAAATCTAACCCTAACCCTAACCCTAAACCCTCCCTGACCTTAACCCTAACCCTAACCCTAACCCTAACCCTAAACCTAACCATGACCCTAATCCTAACACTAACCCTATTTCTAATTGTAACCCTAACACTAATCCTAAACTTAAACCTAACACCCTAATAATAACCCTAAACCTAACACTAACCCTAACCCCTAATCCTAACCCTAACCCTAACCCTAACCTAACCCTAACCCTAACACTAACCCCTAACCCTTACCCTAACTCTAACCCTAACCCTAACCCTATTCATTACTCTAACCCTAACCCTAACCCTAACCCTAACCCTAACCCTAACACTAACCGTAACCATAACACTAAACTCTAAACACTAAAACTAATCCACCCTAAACCTTAAACAATCCTAAACCATAAACCTTAAACCCTAAACCCTAAATCTAACAATAAACCTAAACCTGACCCTAAATCTAACCCTAACCCTAACCCTAACCCTAAACCTAAACCTGACCCTAACCCTAACCCTAATAATAACACTAATCATAACTCAAACACTAACCCTAACCCTAACCCTGAACCTAACCCTAAACCTCACACTATCCCTAATCCTAACACTAAACCCTAAACTTTAAATCTAACCCTAACCCTAACTCTACCCTTAACCCTAACCCTAACCATATCCCTAAACCTAACCCTGACCCTAATCCTAACACAAACCCTATTTCTAATTCTAACCATAACACTAATCCTAAACTAAAACCTAACCCCCTAATAATAACCCTAACACTAAACCTAACCCTAACCCTAACCCTAACACTAACCCCTAACCCCTAACACTAACCCTAACCCTAACCCCTAACCCTAAACCTAACACTAACCTTAATCCTAACCCTAACCCTAACACTAACCCCTAACCCTAAGCCTAACCCTAACCCTAACCTTAACCCTAACCCTAAACCTAACCCTAACCCTATCCCTAACCCTAACCCTTACCCTAACACTAACACTAACCTTAACCCTAACCCTAACCTTAACCCTCACCCAAACCCTCACGTTAACCCTAAACCTAACCCTAACACTAACCCTAACACCCTAAATCCTAAACCCTAAACCCCGAAAAACCCTAAACACTAATTCCAAAAGCACCCTAAACCCTAAACTATAAACACTAAACGCTAAAAAACCCTAAACCCTAAACCCTAAACACTAAACCCTAAACAAGCCTAAACCCTAAAACGATTAACACTATACCCTAAACAACCCTAAACCCTTAACCCTAAACATTATATCCTAAACCCTAAAACACTATACAACCTTAAACCCTAAACCTTAAAATATCCTAAATCATAAATCCTGAACAACCCTAAACACTAAATCATAAACAACCCTAAAAAACCCTTAAAAACTCTAAACGCTAAAACCTAAACAACCCTAAACATTAAACAATCTTAAACGCTAAACCCTATACCCTAAACCTAAACCACCCTAAAACTTAAACAATCCTAAACCCTAAACCTTAAACCATAAACCCTAAATTTTAAACCATAAATCTAAGAATAACCATAACCCTAACCCTAAACCTAAACCTAACCCTAACCCCAACCCTAACCATAACCCCATAACCCTAACCCTAACCTTAAGCCTAACATAACCCCATAACCCTAACTCTAACCCTAACTCTAACCCTAATGCTAACCCTAACCCTAACCCTAACCCTAACCCCTTAACGTTAATCCCTAAATCCTAAACCCTGAACAACCATAAATCCTAAACCCTGAACAACCCTAAATCATAAACCCTGAATAACCCTAAACACTAACCTCTAAACAACCCTAAACAACCCTAATCACTAAACCATAAACAACCCTAAACACTAAACCCTAAACAACCCTATACCGTAAACCTTAAACACTAAACCCTAAATAACCCTAAACCCTAAACCATTAACACTATACCCTAAGAACACTAAACACTAAACCCAAAACAACCCTAAAACCTAAACATTAAACACTAAACCTTAAACAACCCTAAACCCTAAACACTAAACCCTAAATAACCCTAAACTTTTAACCCTAAACACTATACCCTAAAGAACCCTAAACCTTAAACAATCTTAAACTCTAAACCCTAAACCCTTAACCTAAACACACCCTAAATCTTAAACAATCCTAAACCCTAAATCTTAAACCCTAAACACTAAACCCTAAACCCTAAACCTAACAATAACCATAACCCTAAAACTAACCCCTAACCCTTACCCTAACCCTAACCCTAACCCTAATCCTAACCCTAACCCTAACCCTAACCCTAACCCTAACCCTAACCCTAACCCTAACCCTAAACCTAATTATAACCCTAACCTTAACCCTAATCCTAACCCTAACCCTAACCCTAACACTAACCGTAACCATAACACTAAACTCTAAACCCTAAACCTAATCCACCCTAAACCTTAAACAATCCTAAACCATAAACCTTAGACCCTAAATCCTAAATCTAACAATAAACCTAAACCTAACCCTAAATCTAACCCTAACCCTAACCCTAACCCTAAACCCTCCCTGACCCTAACCCTAACCCTAACCCTAACCCTAACCCTAAACCTAACCCTGAACCTAATCCTAACACTAACCCTATTTCTAATTCTAACCCTAACACTAATCCTAAACTTAAACCTAACCCCCTAATAATAACCCTAACCCTAACACTAACCCTAACCCCTAACCCTAACCCTAACCCTAACCCTAACCCTAACCTAACCCTAACCCTAACCCTAACACTAACCCCTAACCCTTACCCTAAACCTAACCCTAACCCTAACCATTACCCTAACCCTAACCCTAACCCTAACCCTAACACTAACCGTAACCATAACCCTAAACTCTAAACCCTAAACCTAATCCACCCTAAACCTTAAACAATCCTAAACCATAAACCTTAAACCCTAAACCCTAATTCTAACAATAAACCTAAACCTGACCCTAAATCTAACCCTAACCCTAACCCTAACCCTAAACCTAACCCTGACCCTAACCCTAACCCTAATCCTAACACTAAACATAACCTTAACCATAACCCTAACCCTAACCTTAACCCTAATCCTAACCCTAACCCTAACCCTAACCCTAACCCTAACCCTAACCCTAACCCCTTAACCTTAATCCCTAAATACTAAACCCTGAACAACCATAAATCCTAAACCCTGAACAACCCTAAATCATAAACCCTGAATAACCCTAAACACTAACCTCTAAACAACCCTAAACAACCCTAATCACTAAACAGTAAACAACCCTAAACACTAAACCCTAAACAACCCTATACCCTAACCCTTAAACACTAAACCCTAAATAACCCTAAACCCTAAACCATTAACACTATACCCTAAACAACACTAAACACTAAACCCAAAACAACCCTAAAACCTAAACCTTAAACACTAAAACTTAAACAACCCTAAACACTAAACACTAAAGCCTAAACAACCCTAAAATTTTAACCCTAAACACTATACCCTAAACAACCCTAAACCTTAAACAATCCTATAGTCTAAACCCTAAACCCTTAACCTAAACCACCCTAAATCTTAAACAATCCTAAACCCTAAACCTTAAACCCTAAACACTAAACCCTAAACCTAACAATAACCATAACCCTAACCCTAACCCCAAACCCTTACCCTAACCCTAACCCTAACCCTAATCCTAACCCTAACCCTAACCCTAACCCTAACCTTAAACCTAATCTTAACCCTTACCCTAAGCCTAACTTTAACCCTAACCCTAATCCTAACACTAAACCCAAAACCCTAAACCTAACCCTAACCCTAAAACTAAACTTTAAATCCAAAACCTAATCTACCCTAAACCTTAAACAATCCTAAACCCTAAACCCTGAACCCTAAACCTAACCCTAACTCTAACCCTAACACTAACCATAACCCTAACACTAAATTGTAAACCCTAAATTTAAGTTACGATAAACCTTAAACAATCCTAAACTCTAAACCTTAAACCCTAAACACTAAACCCTAAACCCTAAACCTAACAACAATTATAACCCTAACCCTAACCCCAAACCCTTACCCTAAACCTAACCCTAACACTAATCCTAACCCTAACCCTAACCCTAACCCTAAACCTAATCCTAACCCTAACCTTAACCCTAATCCTAACCTTAACCCTAACCCTATCCCTAACCGTAACCATAACACTAAACTCTAAACCCTAAACCTAATCCACCCTAAACCTTAAACAATCCTAAACCATAAACCTTAGACCCTAAATCCTAAATCTAACAATAAACCTAAACCTAACCCTAAATCTAACCCTAACCCTAACCCTAACCCTAAACCTTCCCTGACCCTAACCCTAACCCTAACCCTAACCCTAACCCTAAACCTAACCCTGACCCTAATCCTAACACTAACCCTATTTCTAATTCTAACACTAACACTAATCCTAAACTTAAACCTAATCCCGTAATAATAACCCTAACCCTAACACTAACCCTAACCCCTAACCCTAACCCTAACCCTAACCCTAACCCTAACCTAACCCTAACCCTAACCCTAACCCTAACCCTAACCCTAACCTAACCCTAACCCTAACACTAACCCTAACACAAACCCTAACACTAACCCCCTAACTTTTACCCTAACCCTAACCCTAACCCTAAACCTAACCCTTACCATAACCCTAAGCCTAACCCCATCCCTAACCCTACCCCTAACCGTAACCATAACACTAAACTCTAAACCCTAAACCTAATCCACCCTAAAACTTAAACAATCCTAAACCATAAACCTTAAACCCTAAACCCTAAATCTAACAATAAACCTAAACCTAACCCTAAATCTAACCCTAACCCTATCCCTAACCCTAAACCTAACCCTGACCCTAACCCTAACCCTAATCCTAACACTAACCATAACACTGACCCTAACACTAACCCTAACCTTAACCCTAACCCTAACCCTAACCCTAACCCTAACTCTAACCCTAACCCTAACCCTAACCGTAACCATAATACTAAACTCTAAACCCTAAACCAAATCCACCCTTAAACTTAAACAATCCTAAACCATAAACCTTAAACCCTAAACCCTAAATCTAACAATAAACCTAAACCTAACCCTAAATCTAACCCTAACCCTAAACATAAACCTGACCCAAACACTAATCCTAATCCTAACACTAACCATAACCCAAACACTAACCCTAAACCTAACCCTAAAACTAACCCTAAACCTCACACTATCCCTAATCCTAACACTAAACCCTAAACTTTATATCTAACCCTAACCCAAACCCTACCCTTAACCTTAACCCTAACCATACTTCTAAACCTAACCCTGACCCTAATCCTAAAACTAACCCTATTTCTAATTCTAACCCTAACATTAATCCTAAACTAAAACCTAACCCTCTAATAATAACCCTAACACTAAACCTAACCCTAACCCTAACCCTAACCCTAACCCTAATAATAACCCCTAACCCCTAACACTAACCCTAACCCAAACCCCTAACCCTAACCCTAACCCTAACCCTAACCCTAACCCTAACCCTATCCCTAACCCTAACCCTTATTCTAACACTAACACTAACCTTAACCCTAACCCTAACCTTAACCCTCACCCTAACCCTCACCTTAACCCTAAACCTAACCCTAACACTAACCCTAACACCCTAAATCCTAAACCCTAAACTCCGAAAAACCCTAAACACTAATTCCAAAAGCACCCTAAACCCTAAACTATAAACACTAAACGCTAAAAAACCCTAAACCCTAAACCCTAAACACTAAACCCTAAACAAGCCTAAACCCTAAAACCATTAACACTATAACCTAAACAACCCTAAACCCTTAACCCTAAACATTATACACTAAACCCTAAAACACTATACAACCTTAAACCCTAAACCTTAAAATATCCTAAATCATAAATCCTGAACAAGCCTAAACACTGAATCATAAACAACCCTAAAAAACCCTAAACAACTCTAAAGGCTAAAACCTAAACAACCCTAAACATTAAACAATCTTAAACCCTAAACCCTATACCCTAAACCTAAACCACCCTAAAACTTAAACAATCCTAAACTCTAAACCTTAAACCATAAACCCTAAATTTTAAACCATAAGTCTAAGAATAACCATAACCCTAACCCTAACCCTAAACCTAAACCTAACCCTAACCCCAACCCTAACCTTAACCCCATAACCCTAACCCTAATCTTAAGCCTAACATAACCCCATAACCTTAACTCTAACCCTAACTCTAACCCTAATGCTTACCCTAACCATAACCCTAACCTTAACCCCTTAACCTTAATCCCTAAATCCTAAACCCTGAACAACCATAAATCCTAAACCCTGAACAACCCTAAATCATAAACCCTGAATAACCCTAAAACTAACCTCTAAACAACCCTAAACAACCTTAATCACTAAACCATAAACAACCCTAAACACTAAACCCTAAACAACCCTATACCCTAAACCTTAAACACTAAACCCTAAATAACCCTAAACCCTAAAACATTAACACTATACCCTAAACAACACTAAACACTAAACCCAAAACAACCCTAAAACCTAAACCTAAAACACTAAACCTTAAACAACCCTAAACTTTAAACACTAAACCCTAAACAACCCTAAACTTTTAAACCTAAACACTATACCCTAAACAACCCTAAACCTTAAACAATCCTAAACTCTAAACCCTAAACCCTTAACCTAAACCACCCTAAATCTTAAACAATCCTAAACCCTAAAACTTAAACCCTAAACACTAAACCCTAAACCCTAACCCTCACCCTAACCCTAACCCTAACCTAACCCTAACCCTAACCCTAACCCTACCTAACCCTAACCCTAACCCTAACCCTAACCCTAACACTAACCGTAACCATAACACTAAACTCTAAACCCTAAACCTAATCCACCCTAAACTTTAAACAACTCCTAAACCATAAACCTTAAACACTAAACCCTAAATCTAACAATAAACCTAAACCTGACCCTAAATCTAACCCTAACCCTAACCCTAACCCTAAACCTAACCCTGACCCTAACCGTAACCCTAATCCTAACACTAACCATAACCTTAACCCTAACCCTAACCCTAACCTTAACCCTAACCTTAACCCTAAACCTAACCCTAACCCTAACCCTAAACCTTCCCTGACCCTAACCCTAACCCTAACCCTAACACTAACCCTAAACCTAACCCTGACCCTAATCCTAACACTAACCCTATTTCTAATTCTAACCCTAACACTAATCCTAAACTTAAACCTAATCCCGTAATAATAACCCTAACCCTAACACTAACCCTATCCCCTAACCCTAACCCTAACCCTAACCCTAACCCTAACCCTAACCTAACCCTAACCTTAACCCTAACCCTAACCCTAACCCTAACCTAACCCTAACCCTAACCCTAACACAAACCCTAACACTAACCCCCTAACTTTTACCCTAACGCTAACCCTAACCCTAAAAATAACCCTTACCATAACCCTAACCCTAACCCTAACCCCATCCCTAACCCTACCCCTAACCGTAACCATAACACTAAACTCTAAACCCTAAACCTAATCGACCCTAAACCTTAAACAATCCTAAACCATAAACCTTAAACCCTAAACCCTAAATCTAACAATAAACCTAAACCTAACCCTAAATCTAACCCTAACCCTATCCCTAACCCTAAACCTAACCCTGACCCTAACCCTAACCCTAATCCTAACACTAACCATTACCCTGACCCTAACACTAACCCTAACCTTAACCCTAACCCTAACCCTAACCCTAACTCTAACCCTAACCCTAACCCTAACCGTAACCATAATACTAAACTCTAAACCCTAAACCAAATCCACCCTTAAACTTAAACAATCCTAAACCATAAACCTTAAACCCTAAACCCTAAATCTAACAATAAACCTAAACCTAACCCTAAATCTAACCCTAACCCTAAACATAAACCTGACCCAAACACTAATCCTAATCCTAACACTAACCATAACCCAAACACTAACCCTAAACCTAACCCTAAAACTAACCCTAAACCTCACACTATCCCTAATCCTAACACTAAACCCTAAACTTTATATCTAACCCTAACCCAAACCCTACCCTTAACCTTAACCCTAACCATACTTCTAAACCTAACCCTGACCCTAATCCTAAAACTAACCCTATTTCTAATTCTAACCCTAACATTAATCCTAAACTAAAACCTAAC